>NW_024067142.1:0-134949 GCF_015039405.1 Cantharellus anzutake | reverse complement strand
AACCTTGACAGTCGATAGCAGTGACAGGAAGCAATTCAATCTTCTATTAAAATAATCTGCGAGCCTCAGTCAGCTCTGTCACTACTACAAATGTACAATTGTGTATGTTTGCTTCCCACGCATGGTAGTGGGACTTTGCGTCAATCATGATGAGTTGACAAAGAAAGTCGTGATGTTCTTGCCTCCGAGTTGAGTTTTGACCTTGCGAGTGGGCGAAGGAATCGTATTGTTCTTCTGCAATTATTCAACGTCATGTTCATCCACGTCGTAAACGTACCGTTCGCATGAACAATAAGTTTGCCCACCAATTTGTTACATTCCAATGGCGAGTACTTTCGAATGGAATAACTTGGTGAGTTCAAAATGGGTGTCGATCCGTTGGGATATATGAATAAATATAATCTAGGGGTGATGACGATGCTGGCAGATACCTTCAACTGCCGATCTTGTGCTGATGCCTTGTCGGTTTCATGTAGAAACATCAACACCCATTTTTTGACCGTGTTTATTGCCGCAATGCGTGTCTTTGTGTCGAAAAGATCGAACCCCTGGTTTCCCGAAAAATTGAACATCGGGCCTGGATGTGTCATCAGCTGAAGCAGAATATTGAGAGAGCGCAACATACTGAGGCTTGGCGCATTAGTCAGTGAACACGCTGAGGCAGCTAGCTCGAGTAAGTGTAGGAGCCAGAAGTCGCGTGTTGATCCCTGACATCGCCAGTCGGCAGGGACTCGAAATCCGATAAACACCAGTCCTCAGATTTCTGGCTGCCTTGCACGCCGTCTTCATCATACCACTCCTCATCCTAGCACAGCGAGGCTTGATGGCGAGCCGGAGTCAGAGCACCGGGTTGTAATGTGCTTGCCACAATGATGATACCATTTTGGACACCGTATCCATGCCTATTGGCATATGACGCAGCGTGCCACCTTACAAATTAGCGGCGGAATTGGGGCTGACGTAATAGCTTCGCAAGCCCTCGGCCATTGCCGTGCGAAAATCTTCAAGCTTTCTTTCCACAGTTCTTCCTTCCCTCCACACATTTTTGCATACTCAACCGTGACAATTTTGCAGCTGTTCGTGTTTACGCACTGCGCTCTTAGGCTGGGCAATATGCGTATGTGTTATGTGCTTCAATTGATTGCTTGTTGTAAGCTATATATGCTGACTTCAACCTGCGATCCCTTTACGCTGATTTCTGGCTCGAATGCTCATTTTCGAAACTCTGGCTCTGGATGGTCTTTAAACAATCGGATATAAACTAGAACGTCCCCGCTCATGCATTGCACGTAACATGAACACCAAGGTCAGCGGACCTGTGGTCGGTATTGACCTCGGCACGACCAACTCTTGCGTAGCTGTCATGGAGGGCAAAGTGGCACGTGTGATTGAGAACTCGGAAGGCGCCCGTACAACACCTTCTGTTGTTGCATTTACTAAGCATGGTGAACGTCTTGTTGGATTACTGCTAAGCGCCAGAGCGTTGTAAACCCAGTCGGAACGGTGTTTGGGTTCAAGCGATTAATTGGGAGACAGTTTAATGACAGGGAGGTACAGAAGGACATCGGCTCATTGGTGAGTGCGTGTTTCAGTTTTGGAGTGTGTAACTGACTTAAATTTGGCGTCCCTAGGCCATTCAAGGTCATGGCCCGTGCGGATGGTCGGCCAGAAGTCGTCATCGAGTCAGATTCTTCGAAACGCTTTGTTAGTTACTGAATTTTAATTTGGTTTCGAAGTTCTCACGATCATTCTTAGTCTGCCGAGGAGCTGTCAGCCATGGTTCTCGGAAAGATGAAGCAGACTGCCGAGCAATACGTCAGCAAGAATGTTAAGCATGCTGGTGTGTTCGGCACAGCTATGACTCGGTCCATTTTTCACGCCTTTTTGCCACAGTTGTTACGGTTCCTGCATACTTCAATGATGCCCAGAGGCAAGCGACCAAAGACGCTGGGTCGATTTCTGGCCTCGATGTTCTCCGTGTTATTAACGAACCTACCGCCGCTGCACTTGCCTACGGCTTGGATAAGAATGATTCGGGTGTCATTGCAGTGTACGACCTGGGTGGCGGTACCTTCGATATTTCTATCTTAGAGATGCAGAAGGGCGTATTCGAGGTCAAGTCCACCAATGGTGATACTCACCTTGGTGGTGAAGACTTCGATGTTGTTCTTGTCGAACACGTCCTCAAGGAGTTCAAGAAGACCGAGGGCATTGATCTGTCGAACGACCGCATGGCCATCCAGCGTATACGCGAGGCAGCTGAGAAGGCAAAGATTGAGTTAAGCTCAACAACACAAACCGAGATTAATCTACCCTTCATCACTGCCGACGCAACTGGACCTAAACACATCAACCTAAAGATGCTCCGCAGCCAATTCGAATCGCTAGTGGGTCCATTACTGGAGCGGACTGTTGGTCCATGCCAGAAGGCATTGAAGGATGCCAATGTTAAGGCCGGCGATGTCCATGAGGTCATCCTTGTTGGTGGCATGACACGCATGCCAAAGGTCATCGAGACCGTCAAGTCCCTGTTTGGACGAGAGCCCTCCAAGGGCGTGAATCCGGATGAAGCCGTCGCTATCGGCGCTGCTATTCAAGGCGGCGTCCTCGCTGGAAATGTCACAGATATTCTGCTTCTAGATGTCACTCCCCTTTCTCTCGGTATTGAGACTCTTGGTGGCATAATGACCAAGCTCATCGCTAGGAATACGACCATTCCTACCAAGAAGAGCCAAGTCTTCTCGACTGCTGCTGATGGGCAGACTGCGATTGAAGTTAAGATCTACCAGGGTGAGCGTGAGCTCGTGAGAGATAACAAGCTCCTCGGGAACTTCAACCTCGTCGGCATCCCACCGGCACCAAAGGGCGTTCCTCAAATTGAGATTACTTTTGACATTGACGCCGGTGAGTGGCCTTGGACTTTTTGTAATCCTTTTGCATCTAACAACGCCACTTTCAAGACGGTATCGTGCACGTCACCGCCAAGGACAAGGCCACTAACAAGGATCAGTCCATTACCATTGCCTCCTCTTCTGGATTGAGCGAAAAGGATATTGAGCGCATGATCGAGGAGTCTGAGAAGTTCGCGGAGTCTGACAAGGAGCGTCGTAACGTCATCGAAGAGGCCAACAAGGCTGACTCAGTATGTGCTGATACCGAGAAAGGTAATTCCTCACGTTTTTGTCCTAAAACGGTCGGCTGACCAGAGGTGCAGCAATGAACGAGTTCAAGGATCAGCTCGATTCTGCCGAGCAGGAGAAAGTGACCAAGCTCGTCGCCGAACTTCGTGAGTTAGCTGCCAAGGGCCAGGCTGCCGACCCCTCTGTTACCGCTGCCCAGATCAAAGAGGCCATCAGCAACACTCAGCAAGCATCCCTCGGTCTCTTCCAAAAGGTTTACGAGAAACGCAATGCTGAGAACAATGCCAACCAATCCTCCGAGTCCACAGAGACTAAGGAAGGCGAGGAGGAAAAGAAGAATTAATTCCCTTCATTATTTTCCCAGCCACGTTCGCTACTTTTCGCAGCGCTCGACATTCACCTGCAGCCACATTCGGATAGCCTCAAAAGTAATCCTATCTTACCGTATTTACCCTCAACTTGCGCATTATTTAGTCACTTAACCTTTACAGCATTCATCAATCTTTTCTGTTTTTACTTGCTATGCCTATGTTGTCATTTAGAAACTCCTACCTTGCTGTCATCCCCACTCAATTGTTTCGATTCCGCACCCAGGCGGAAGTTGAAATGCATATCATTGCACCTGAAAACTTAGTTGTTCATTTGGTTCGAGTAAATGTCCAAAGATCGGACCATGGATCGATATTGCACGTACGTTCAGACATTCGACTCCTCTAGTACCCCTAGCTTGTGTTTTGAAGTATGTATGTATATATACATACGTTAAGGTACATATCTAGGACGGGGTTAGGGCATTGATTAATTCAAGGCACACAGCAAACCTTTAATTGTCTGGATTAGTGTTGTGCATGTGCCTCAAGGCCGCCCACAACTTCGAATCGTTTGGCAGGACAACTTTCAAGCCCTTCACGAGAACACGACCCTGAATCAGTGACCCGCTGTATGTACTGATGACATATATATATATAGTTTGACACTGCTACTTAGTCTAATAATTCACTTTGACTTCAGCTGGCTCCCCTCGCCTGGGATGGAGAGGCCCCTGCAAAACGTCAGGCTAGCCTTGCCAGTTCAACTCCTGGAAAATATACCGCATTTTTAGATCACTGATTTGCGCAAATTACGTAGCATATATGCTTGAAGCCTGTCAAACTTGCACAGTCACGTCCGCGAAGCAACGATGATTGAGTATGAATCTAGAAGTATTATTGGGGTGGGCCCGAACAATGTTGAGTCATTTTGGGTTCTCAGTGTTGCATCATGTAGTGAGTTAGGTGAACTAGCGAAAAAAGTCAGAGGGACAACGAGTTTCAGAGGAACCACAGGCGGCAATTGAGAAGTATGTGCGGAAGAGTAACTGTAAGCAGGTTACTAGCCTAGAATAACTGGAAGGGGGAGGGCACACGCATTGTTAGAGCATTTTGTGGGGGTGACTGCCCACGTCGGCCAGCTCTCATGATCCTCCATTTTTTATACTACACTGCAAAGTAATTATCCACTTCTGGGGAAAATCATGAATGACGACACTCCAGCCATGCCGAAGGATGATTTCGCATGTAATCGTTGGCCCAACTGCATTATGTTTCATGATCTGGGTTGACCGGGGCACTTGTGACTCAGCAAGGGCGAATTTGGCAAACCGCAGAATTATTGCCCCACCACCAGAATCTCATGCGTGAGACATCAGCAGGAACATGTTTCTTCCCTGTGCCCGTGCGACCGCCAGGTAGAGATACCAAGTAACGTCCCTGAGTCGATAATGCAGAGGGCCTGTGCTTGAATGGCCTACTTGCCCGAATGTCTACATACGATGTAACCGCAGGCGCCCAGCCCTGTTCAATTCTACCGACCCGTTTGTGAATCACGGATTTTGCAGTGATGCCGTGCTCAAGTCAGAGCAAAAAGGGAACTCGCTTTGGCCGGAGTATAAGCCGGTAGTCCACACCGTCCATACTGAGTTTCGCATTGCCGCAAAGCTGTTATGTATACCGTATCATTACCCAAAGGAGCGACGGAAGAATGGCGGTCGGGTACCATAGCATATACCCAACTATCCGGAAGAATATTACTGATTGTATTGGGAAGTGCATCACAGCGCATCCTCGAACCCCCGATCTACAAAGGCGGCTGCAGCAGCGCCATCGAGATCTGTCGCCCGCATAGCATTGTGATCAGTATCATCAAAGTACACATGGGTATTCAGATGATCCTCTGGAACAGGTTCCGGACGAACGATTCTCTGACCTTTGCTCTGCTTCTGCATCTGTAGCACTGCAAGCTGCTCCTTCATTCCTCTTAACATGATGCTGATTTCCTCGATTTGCCTGCTTAGGGCCTGCTGGTTCCGTGCGAGCTTACGATTCGTGAGGTGCGGACGGCGATCCCCTATAGATAAAGGCCGAATTGGCGACGGGAGTGGGGTAGCTACAGGGGAAGGGGGTATGCATGCCGCGGAGGCTTATTTACACGACGAGAAGCCTGTCTTGGTGACTGCATACGTTGACGAGAAGAGGAGGGTTCCGCAGGATCGTTGAGCAAGTCTTCACGAGACCCTCGGCGTGATTCTGGAGAGTGAACTGGAGAGTGACGCCTCGATTGGTTAGTACTCTGATGTTGGGGGTCGTGGGCATCAAGAAATGCTGTTAGGGAATTAGCCCGCTCCCTTTTACTTTGTTGCAGCTGCCAACGAACCTGAGTCAGGCCCTTCCTTTAGAGGGTAAAAAACGACTCACCCTGCCCCCCCGGGCCGCCATTGCTTCCCATACTGCAGAAAATTGCCGACCCAGGACGAAAGACGGCAACGCAATCAGCAGCAGCCCAAAGAGGAGCAATGGAATGGTAAAGAAGCGGCCGAGGATTGTTCTCGGGATGATCTCGCCGAATCCCACGGTTGTTATCGCTGGGCACAAAGTGAGCGCACAATTCTCCATTCCGAGGCAAAATCTAGTAACGGGAAAGTCGTAGAAATACTTACTGACGAGGACGAACCATGCTGCTCCTGGTATACTCTCAAATTGAGTTGGGTTGCCGTCTGAATCCACGAAAGTGTCGAGGGACGCATCCCACGAGCCTCTCTCAGCAAAGTATCTATGACAGGTATGCTTCCAGAGTGATCACGGCAATGGGACAGAATTTGTACTCACAGAAGGGTGCTAAACACGATCAAAACCATCAGAACGAAGAAGCCAAGCGCTAGAAGAGCGTCCTTGCTCCTTTTCATGCTCAAATACATGACTTCTATTGTCCTAAAATTAGATCGTTATAGTAGGCGGTTCTGGGAATGCTATCGTCAGCAGGTGACTTACAACAGGATGGTGTTGCTGTATCTGAACGGCCTAAAGACGCGGAGTAGTCGCGACGTACGCAGAATGGAGAAGCGGAAGAACTCATTCTGTCGTCAATGCAGGTGGAGACCATGGGAAAACCATAAGGTCAAACGAACAACATTGATAACCAGCGAACATACCGTATCAGCTTGGAGGGCAATCTCGATGTAATAAGGCAGTATAGCAAGCAGATCGATAACAGAGAAAAACGAAGTCATCCACTTCCATAGGCTTGATTGTGTTTCCGAGTGCGCAAAGGCACGACAGAGATATTCTACGGTGAAGCAAACAACGAGTGCTGTTTCCAAACCAAACCAAACTAGACTTGGCGTCGAGTGAAAAGGGGGGAGTGTCTCAAGTACGGTAATAACAGCAGAAAGGACGATAAGGGATGTAGTGAAGACATGCACGACGAACGCCGCCGTTGACGATGTGGGATCCTCCATGAGGTCGTATATAGTGTGTTTGAGTCTGTGCCTTGGTTAAGCGCTCTGGTGTAATAGCCACAAAAAGACTAACGGAGAATGCAGCTCATCGGGATTATCAAGATTTTGCCCTGCGTTAGCAAACAGTCGACTGCGCAATGCGCTTGCATGATTGGGATTGAATGCCAAACGCCTCTCTGCATCCGAAAAGTATCTTCCCTCTTCCTCACCTCCGTATGGCTCTTCATCAGATGCCTCGCGCGATTCCGGGGTTGTGAAGTCATCTACGGCCCGCCGTGGTGTGATTGGAACGAGAGGTATAGACATCGGGCTGGAGCTCAAATGCGGTTCCCAAGTACACGTGAACAAACGTTCTCACGCGAACCTGCCAAAAGAAGATGAACTTAATTAAAGTTGGCATTTGGCTCCGAACCCCCTCCGCACGCTCAAACGATGTACCAGCTCAAAGAGAGGGAGAATTTTGAATCGTTCCACGAACACGTTATCAGTTTATGTCAGAAATACAGGAAAATGGAAAGATTCGTGGATAGTTGAGCTTCTATGATACAAACAACGGGTCAAAATGGTGGGCTGGCGATTCACTTCGTAGTAATAATGATCTCGAATTTCCTCCCGTCAGCACCTTCTCCTATCTTTGCATGTACCTTTCCCTTGGAGGTCGTCAATTGGACAGAATCGATCCCCTCTCCAATCTTCTCGACGTTGTAGCCGTCCGGATACTTCTTTTCCTCGTCGACGAGGACGTCGAATTCATCTCCAGCGTTGCCAAGAAGAGCAAGACGATACTTTTTCGCATCCTCGTGACTGTAAGACTCGATACGTACAGTGGACTTAATGTCCAATTGTTCGATGTGTGGAATTATTCCCTCCTTCTGACACCAGTCGATGGCGTTAGGGACGCTCAGAGGAGTGTCCTGAACCACAGATGCTACTATGGCAGTTGGGATGCTTCCATTGGGATTCACTGAAACACGGAACCAAGGTGTGAGAATGGATGCCGCTCTACCGCGCTTTCCTTCTCATCACTATCTTACCGTGAACGATGTACGTGATTTCAGAGCCATCTCCTTTTGGTTTGATTGACCATCCAGCCAAGTGGAGTGTCCCACGCGTGCGTCCCTCCACAGGCCCAGTTTCTCCATCGTCAGGAACGGAGCCCTGCGCAACGTAGATACTTCCATCTTCCTCAAAAATTGTGTCACTGACGCCAACAAAGTCTCGGGGTTGGACGAGGAAGGAACCCCTGTTTCAGGATAGTCAGTGAAGAGACCGGGTCTGGCGCTCTGAAGAGAGCCATTGGGTGTTATCCCCCTTACTTCTGAATGGTGTAGAATTTGTAGGCACGTCGGGAGTAACGCTTCAGGGCGTATCCAGCCTCGAATCGAGGGTCCCAGTGTTGGCGAGCACCAGTATGAGTGACAATCGAATAGAATTGATATGGCTTCACGCCTTCAATTGTGCCCTTTCCACGGACCACTGGAATGGCCGACCCATCAATTGCTGTTTTCTTCTCCATGACAGCTCCGTCCTTAGTTCCTATATCGGGAATGAGCCATTGGTGTGCACGTGTCGCAGCATCGAGTAATACACGTTAACAATGCTGATATTATAAGATGGCGCAGACGCTCACCAATCAGCTGCCATCCCTCTGTGGAATCAAATTCCGCCTTCAGATTCTCAAGGATCCTCTCTGTGATGTCCGTGTAAGGATTAGGCTGAAAGTATCCGTTGTCAGCTGGGTCGTTGGGTACTTCCATAGGGAGCTTCTTGTCTTCTAACGATATACAGGGTATTGCTGATTCGATAACGAAGGATCGGATTCTGTGCAGGTAGGTAAGTAAGCCATCCTCAATTTATACCTCTGTCCGTGCCAATGGGCACATACTAGGTCAGGGGCGCGGGGAGCACTCGTAGTGTACTCGTCAGGCTATGCTTGCCCTGGTTCCGTGCCCGGAGCTTCCTGTGATCCTATCAGCGGTGCACATTGCATAATATTAATCCGTTTAACCAGCGGAACTTTAAGGACCCCTCCATCAACCGGGGGTGTCTTCTTCCCTAATGAGCATTGCACCTAACTTCTTTCTACCACCGCACACATTAAGCCATGGCACACATTTTTTCCACCGATACTCCCTCCTCTTTTGGCCGCCGTGGATACATCATCTTGATTGTATAACCATTGCCGCTAGCTTTCTCTCCCCCGCCTGTCTCATTGACAACATATACCCTTTATACTTTATGAGGGTTCTCGCAAAAATGAGGCAATAGCAAAAGACTTGATGTCTATCAACCACCTGAAAAAACTACCTAGATGGCAATGTTTTTACGGGAAAGTCACTAGTCACTAGATGTGCGGGGAAAAGAAAGGCTTTGAGATACGAAAGAATGGTCCCAAAGAACCGTGACGGGGCTTGAGGTGGAAATAACCGCCGGAAAGATCCAGGTCAACGACTCCACTCTCTCCGCCTCTTACGGATCAATGACGGCTAACGGAAGGAGCACCAGAAAAGCAACCCCAGCTTACTCAATTGTCATCGTGGGGTATCCGGGAATGCGACCAATCGAAGGACAAATACGATAGATAAACAAGCAATCTTACCATCACTCGAGTGGTTTTCAAGCAGCAGGCAGCATCGCTACGCTAGGAGGAGTTCCTGAGGATTACTTGGGGACGTCGGAGTGGTGTTGCGATTGTTCATGCACAAGGGACCTGCCAAGGGCTGTGACTCCAGGAGGCTGGTATCCCATGGAAAAGTGCAATCAGTACCTCCCATATCGCTAGCGGGACGTGCATTCTGGGTGAAAATGGGGGTTCATGCCACTCATGGTTTGGTCGATACACCGGCCTCGGACCACTCTATCTTCTTGCCTTACCGTCTCACCAATGTGGTAAGCAATCGCTGGGAGGTTCCCTCCACAAAGATAGACCGCCTGCCTACCCATTCCGCAAGGACAGGATGTCCATTTTTACCGAGGGCTGGGATCAGCTAGACGCATCATTCCATCTAGGTGCATATATAAAAAAGCTCTATGATTCTTGATTGCGATGTTCAATCCTGCCCAGTTGCGCACCATCGGGTCTCCGACACATGCTGAGAACAAGGAATGCCAATGCGGCGCAGAGACACAGACCAGACGCTACATCTTAACAGCATGCCCACTACTCAACAAACACAGACACGTCCTGGGCAACGTGGGAAGCTTGAGACAATGGCCGTACGAAACTCATGGGCCAACCCAAGGGTATCACCGAACTGGCGAAATTCCTGAAGGCGTCCCGCGCGGCGGACGAACGTATGAACACCCGAGACGGACCCGATCCCGAACGGAATTCACCAGGAGAGAGACAGGATGGAACGGGGGCATGGAGTAGAGAAGGATTATAATTTCCTCATCATAGTTAGATACAGACACAGGACCCCGACGACACCGATCCCGAGGACCAGCTATACGACGCTACACACCAGTAACCCACCTTGTATTGACGGTCCCCTCATGTACTCTTCAGTGTACCCAAACGGGTCAGCCGCTCTCCCGCGCGATAACGAGGCGGCGGGGTAGATCTACCACCATGTCTCTGAATATATTGGCACATTTCCCTTCCCAAAGTGAGTCCGATTAACAAACAAATCATTGCTTTCTTAGTGAATGTTGATGGATTTGAATGTGGGATATGCCTCTCCTCCGATAGACTTCATTCATATCGTTTGGGCCAAGATATGTTTTGCGTTTTAGCAGACATAGCAAGGACCAAAGGAGATGGGTTATTGCAACCCGGGTCGGATTTAGCCCTCGATGACGAACCGAACGAGAAAAATTGCGAATGGACTTTTCCCCAGACTTTGCCCATATCATTGACATAGGAATATGTTAGGGGTATGCCTGGCACAGCTTGGGGCGAAGGGAAGCAGTCCCAGGGACTGTGAGAAATGTGGCTTGCGTCTCCTTGTCGCAATGCTCTACAACATGATTCTTGCAAGGGTCTAGTCTATCATCTCTGCACTTCGTATAATGAGCTGTGCGTATGGGTGCGGAAGTTGTGCGGAACTACTCCTATAGACAGCCTCGACTGTGCCTCTCTCACACTGGCAATGCTCAGTTCCAGTGGAGGAAACCCAGCCCGGGCAGTACCAAGGCCTGTTTTGCCTCTCTGACCTTGTGCACTACGTCGTTCTGGATAGCTGAGTCACACTGCTTCGAGCTAGTTTTTTCGGCTTGTTGCAGACATGACTTCCGGAAACTCACGGAGTGAATACAAGATTGATCGGCTGACTGCTTTATATATACGTTGTACGCCTCACGACGCTTTGCCCTCGTTCTGGCGACGGATCTCGCTATAAGTTATCAACACCTATTCCATATTTGCGGGCTCCTAAGTATCGACCATTGGATAGGCTTGTTCTCCTCTGATGATGCTATATCAGAGTTTCGGGGATTGGTTCCATTGGCCTCCAGTCCCCCCACTTGATCGGATTCTCTGCAACGGCATGCGAAGTGCCTTCGCTGTGCAGAGGCACTCTGAAGCGTCGCTGTAGGACCATCCTATGTGGAATGTGATCAGATAGTGCAATGGTTTTGCGAGCTGACGTGTCTAGAAGCGCCGAGTTGCACGGCGTCCCCATGAGGTTTTTGGACAGTCGAATACTTCGTGTCACTAGGCGCCCTTCAGGCCTCATCAAACATTCATTGATTTCAGAAGTCATAAAACCTAACGTATCATCCGTTATGGATACAACGGATCACAGGCACTGAGGGTGTTGTGCGTATGGTTGGAACTATAGTGACTTGTCCCAGCGTTTCCTGTCTGCCATCCTGGCCTGGGCCCATTTGGAATTCTCTCACCGTATAAACAATGAAGCGACAGCAGGCATCCCTACGGGGTTCGTAGCTTTGCATTCGTACTGAAAGGGTGACATGTGTTAGCCTAAGCGTCTGTCATTTCGTGTACGAACTGTCATGAGCGCTAGCATGACTGCGCTATGGCATATGCATCATTGAACATACCCCTGCTTCTGTACAGGTAATTAATAAATTGAAGGTCCGCGAGGCACAATCATACCATAGTGCATGATTCGTCTTCCATTCTTTCATAAATTTGGATATCATTGATGTGTTCGTCAAACTTGATCGGCGTTGGGTCCAAGAGAAATATAGTTGTGCCAGTAGTAGTAGTACTGCGCGCGCGGTGAAATCTGGTTCATGGGACCCACAATAAGTTTGTGACCATTGTATCTCCGATCGTCCGTGCCATCACAGGTTCAATATTAGGGGCTCAACGACAGTAATTTTTCGGGACTTTGATCCATTCATGTCTCTGCTTGCCCCTTATTGCATATTGCAAGACGACTCACTGAACGCCCATTGCAGTATAACTGGCCGAGCTTCATGTTGAGCTCTTTGACCAATTCGACATGGCGATTCCTCTTGGGTTAACATCGTCATGATTATCGGTTCGGCCTTGCTGATCAACACCGTAATGGTCAGGTCCACTGATATTCAGTTTGATCGTACTTTTCATATTTCTCGCCTCCCTCGTGTTGACCTAGAGAAGAACCACGCGACGTTGTTCGGGGGTAAATACAATCGTTACGCCCGGGCAGGGGCCAGGCCGGAAAATGGTAGCTTGAACAAAGACCAGCCGGGAGCGTTCAGTTGGTTGTGATTGTCAATAAGTATTAATATCCTCAATTGATATACGTGGGTTAGTCAAATCAATGTTCACCATTGACTCGCCTTAAGTAGCGGTTACCATTGCACGCAGACCGGCAACAGTTGCGCGCAACTGCTTATGTGGCATATCATCACCCTCGATGGAATTGCGAGGAATTCTGTCTGATTCACAACATCTGTGCTGCGGAAGGTGGTGTCAACAGGGAAGATGATTCTTCGTTGGTTTAGCGGTCACGCTGGGAACAGTCCGCCACAGGGCCGAAAAAATGAAGGAGGGAGAACAACCAAGCTACAACCTGGCTACCACCTGGCTACAACCTTGGCTACAATAAGATGTGAGATTCAATTGAATATATTCTATGGGCAGGTGATCGTGTGGTTGGATTTGCATCCGGTAAGATAAGGGCGTGTTGTCTCGATGGATGCTGCGCGGGGTCGGAGATATCATTTCTTCAACCCTTTGCCTAATATCTTTTTTCCTCCTCTATCCCCCTCTTTAGTACATTCGTTCTCGTCAATCTCGTAGCCTTCGGAAGGCCCTCTGACCTTGAAGGTCCTGAACACTTTGCAGTCGATTGGCTTAAGGGTATTGGCAACTTCTCTCGTTTAAGCTGGAACGAAGAGTAACTGCACTGATCAAGCAGACTCATTCCTGCCACTACTGCAAATAAAACTGTCATTATCCTGAGCTTTAGCGTTCCTGTACAAATGTCTGCTGTCCTGGCTGCTTCTGCCAAACACACCACCCACCCCACCCACCCCATCCACGGTTGGACAAGCGAACGATATGGTTTACTAACTTATATCGTCCTCGCTTCATTTCTCGCTCTCCTTTCACTCTTCTCTTTTCCACGCGCCGTAGCAAGGTTCATGTCCGAACCATGGCCGTCCCGTCAAGGTTTTGTCCTCCGATTCTCAGCCCCCACAATCCGAGACCCTCTTGAACGAGCGCCAAGTTCTCGTCGCCCTTTCTCTCCGTACACCCAATACGGTACATCCGAGAAATCTCCCTCAGTGACCGACCTTGGTCGACTCGAAATGCATCACGTAGCGTATCCAAAACCCCGGGTAGTACCATGTCATTTCCCTTCTTGGAAAACAATTTTATATCCTTTGAGTCATTACACAAGTGCTATCGTACCACTTTTCGGTGGATACAGCATTACTCAGGGGATCGTGTTGGTGGGATATGCGACCTTGATCGGAATCGCACTGCTTATGCATTCTGACCCTGTTACTATACCCAACCGTGCCGGATGGATCGCGTGAGTACCGTTTGGCTCTTTGTTGACCCGTTCACTGACTGCTGGTCGTTTGTTCATCTAGACTTTCTCAATTTCCCGTCGCTCTTGCTCTGGGTAGCAAGGCCTCGATCGTGGGTATGTTTGTTGGTCGGGGTTACGAGCGAGTGGGTCTCTCCTGTCGAGAACACGCTGACTGCGAATGCTGACGTGTTACCTGCACAGCTGAATTTCTTACACCGCTGGGTCGGTGTTCTCGTATTCATTGCCGTTCTCTTCCACTCCGTTGCATACCGTGGGTATCACAATTTCTTTTCCTACCAAATGTTCAGAACATTACCCTGATTCCCGCGTTCTTTAGTTGTTATGTGGACCAAAGACGGTGAAGTCACCCAAATGGTGATCAGCACTGTGGGATACACTGGCCTCATCGCTCTTGGTGGTATCTGTTTTCTCTCTTTGGGCGCGATTCCTAGCTTCAGGAAGCGCTTTTATTCACTCTTTTTGAATATGCACTTGATCGGCCTCGTTATTGTTGTCGTGGCGGTAAGTTTGAAAAAAATTCTTGTCGTCCCGATATATCGTTTACCGATCGGTTTTTTTCCCTTGGCTTGTAGGTCCCATATCACGTACCAGTGTCTCTGCCTTATTCACTCGCTTGTATTGGAATTTATATCTTCGATGTGATTCTCCGTCTTACCAAGTCTCATTATATTGGCGCCACTCTCCACTATATCCCTGAACTTCATTCCGTCCGAGTCGCGATCCCCAACTTAAGGATGGGCTGGCGAGCAGGCCAACATATTCGGTTGATGATTCCATCTTTTTCCATGGGTTTGGCTCGCATGATAGAGACTCATCCGTTTACGATTGCCAGTCCGAGCGACGACGACGAAGGGTTAGTCCTTTTAATTAAGGAGGCGGGTGACTGGACAAAGAGCCTTGGGGCATTGGCGAGGAACGGGATGAGTGCCAAGTTTTCCGAAGGAGGGTTGGGTTGCGGGCGAGTGGCGAATGTGGTAGTCCAGGGACCATTCGGTGGAGTTGGTCATACCGTATTTTCGTCCTACTCTGCTGCGCTCTTCGTCTGTGGCGGAAGTGGAATCTCGTTTGGGCTTGCAGCCGTTCAGGAAATGGCGCAGGATGCTTTTGATAGGTCCTCAAGGGCGAGACTGGTCGATCTCGTTTGGTCTGTTGGAGACCCGTCAACTATCGTCCCGCTTCTTCCTACGTTCAAGAAACTGATCGAACAGACGGGCGCGATCGCATCGTTCTCGTTACACATTCATATCCACTATACTCGCGCTTCTTCTTTCCAACCATCGTTTGACGTTCCGGAACGGATCAAAGTCGTGGGTGGGAGACCAGACTTACAAGATATGTTGTATGCAAGTATATCGTGCGCTTCTGCGTTGAAAACCCGAACTTTTGAAGGAGTCCATGGAGTTGTTATGGTTGTTTGTGGGCCGAAGGGGTTGGCGGAGAGTGCAAGGAAGGCGGAGAGAAAGGTCGGGCTTGCGGTGAGGAAGGCCGTGGGTGGGGTAGAACTTGTTGAGGAGGCATTCGGGATGTGAGGGGGAGGGGGATTGATCGGTTTAGTCGTGAAATCTCTGGTAGATTAATTTTTTGCTTGCTCTACTTTTGTCGGTGAGAGCGATCTAGCTGTGGATGTATGTAAGTTGTTTACTATCGACCTTGTTTTTTGAAATAATGACAGGCTGGGTACCTGCACACCAAAACCCCGTGTGAAAGTTTGAAAGATACGGGATGAAGCCGGCGTACATGGTGGCGTGGCACTAATCCGGTATCAGGAGTTGGCAGAACAGGCTGTCCCAGGGACAGATACAGACCATCACTGTGGCTAGGCTAACGCCACTGGCCGCCACATCGCCGCCTCGCACAATGCACAGTATCCATGCAACACAGCCCTGCATGTTCGCTGTCGATCAAAATCACGTCGAAAGAAGTTGACGACGGCCCTGCTGGTGTCGGTACACGATGCATTCTCGATCACGTCCCCACAGTACTAGGCCGGCAGGTGACCAGCCTCTCTTTAAGGGGAAGAGACGCCCCCACCCTGTTATAACACCTGTTACTAACGCCACCTAGTTTGAGCATGTCAGGGATGATGAGCGATCTTTCAAATGGCCACTCATGCCCGGCCTAGGAAGAATTTCGCAAAACATTGCCTAGATTCTTTTATACATTCTCTCCAAAAGTAGTGGAAAAAATAAGTTTTGGAGTCGTGAAGGTGGCGCCTCCCAGTGCCCATGAAAAACTTATTCTTGCACGCCTCCGCTTACGTCGGGCCTGACGGGATGATAAAAGGGATAGCTCGATCAATCCTGGACACAGTGGGACGGACATTCGTCCTTCAGTACATTCATGTCCTCTCAAGCGACTGCAGCCTGAGGATAGGGGCTTTGGAGTGAACAGAGTTTAGATCCTAGGACCTTCAGTTCCTGAAGCTGGGGTAACGTATCCAAGTCTTCGAGGTTGCATGGTAGATCTGGGCATCCGGTTCATGAATGCATGACTGCGGAGTTCGGTGGCTACACACCCCTGAATTTCCGGTGCAAGACACAACCCAAATCTCCCAGTTACAGAGTTACAGAGACCATTGGGCGAACATTGCTAACGGCTGCCCTCACACCTCGGGGTTTTAGGGATACAGTCTTCCAGCATCTCGATCGCTCAGCTGTCAGAGGCAGGAGATCGAGATCGACATCTCTAAGGCTGTCCGAACTGAAGATCCCATATATCAAGATCAATCTAGCTGATAGTCAGGGGGATTTCGCGACCAAAGAAATTATAACATCTAAATACCTTCGAATAATACCCAACGAGTCCGTCTCCGAAGCTTAATTAAGCCACTTCATACCGGGACGCGTTGTGTTACAAGGCGCCTACACTTTGAGTCTACCAAGGCACATACAGGCCACTAGAATGGGGCGTTCGCTTATGAAAATGCTCGTCGTGCGAATGACCGTTCCGAGCTAGCTCCCGTTCATCGATCAACGGGAGGCTGATCTCCTCATTCCACATCTCGATATTTGGTGCTTTTGAGAATGTACTCTTATTCCTCGTCACCTGTCCTCACGCCCACACATAATGCAGTATCAAGCGTTTGGTATAAATCATTATTGTCCTGGCTCAGAAATTATAGCATTCCACCACTGTCGCCTTCGAACTTGGAGAGAGAGATTAGAACGCTGAGGCCCTGGGCTAACGTCACAGGTGGTTAAGGACCGAAGGATCATTAGGCACCCTGTTGCGGACGTGGCGCCGCGCGCCCGCACCACACAACCGGCACAGCTTTACGACACATGCAACTCCACGCTGTACTGCTCCCTCCTCATTTTTGCTTTTCTCGTACAGCGGCGCCACCAACGAAGGTGTATGTAAGTGGTGGATGTTTACGATATCTAACTAATATCGATATCGTGCTGAGGCTCAGTGATCGTCACCACTAACAACGCTACCAGCTTGGAATCAAGGTGGAGAGCTTTCATGAGAACGTTATCAAAGCCCCGTGCACTGAAACACCCCGTCATAATGGTGCCTTAACATGAGGTTTGAATTGGGAGACACTGCCACCGGCAACGGCCTATTTAATGCGTCGTTGAAATGAAAATTTTTGCTTCCTTCACACAACATCGTTGAAGCAAAGGATCGCTTTCGCAGCGTCACCTACGGATGCGACCATTGTTCCATCATTTTAGACTGTGGGGAAAGTCCACGGAGATATCTCTTCTGGAGTTGGGACACCAGTCGGTACACGTGTTTTTTTTTTCACGCACTTCACCTCCAACGGTCCTCTTTCATTAAACCCGCTCGTTCTTGACGTCTGGCAAGCGTCCGCCTTTAGGCACAGCGGAAGTACGTCCTGATTATGAACGGGCCTTCGTGCTGGTTAGAAACGAGGACAAGGTGTGTGGGCACTTGTGTCGACTCGGGCGGGGCTCTAGCATTCGGCTTCGTATGCCTATTGGGCACAATCGTCGCTCGTTTCTATCACTTCCCGACCCAGCTTCTTACTGCTCGGCGTTGCTTATCCTCTCTCCCTGTCGTCCGCTTTGTGTGGCTCTGTCTCTCGGCATTCCCTCCCTAGCGGGATTCAGCTTTTGTGCCATTTAAGTGACTCTCCTCTGGTGACTTGCGTGGCTTGGCGAAGATATGAGCGAAGTTGTGGATTTCATTGAGGTTGGGTTCATGGGCCAATTGCTGGAAGCGTTTGTTTGATGTAGACGGGGAGATATAGGAGGCTGAGGAAAGGTGACGTCAGCTGCTTGTTATCCTCATCGTGTATAGACATGCGATCCTCGTCATTACTCTCTTGGACGTGACGTTGAACTAGACGGGGCTTATTCTTGCTTCAACGATGAGTCACAATTTTTTCCCTTCATGCTCTTCACATTTGTGAGTTGCATGCTGTACTTCCAAGGTCTTATCCATTATTTCTACCGGTAAGTGTCTTCCCGTTCTCGTTTAAGTATGATGTATATGAATTTATGTTCGAATTTCTTCAAGGAGTATTCCTAACGGGATGTGCTCCATAACTCTACCGTCGCTGATTTTTTTCAATTCCTCTTGCCTGCTGATATCTGATGAATTGTCAGTCCAGATGCGTGTGCGATTATGGTCAAGAGTTTTGGAACAGGATGAGTCGGAGCAGCCATTAGATTAGGACATTGTACAGTTGGAACGAAGCGTGTCTTTCGGTGATCGGGTTTAAACTCTACTTCCGTAAATAGCATGTGATTAAAACGATTCATATTGATACAACTCAGTAATTTCACATTGTGCCCACGTTCTTGGCACGTCCCAGGAGTGATTGAGTCTGACATCCCACGACAAGTAGGTCAACCGCGTTTCACACCCACAATCCCCTTCTCCCTCCTGAAGTACTCCGCGACCTCATCACTCAGCAGATCATCATCATCATGATTTCCGCTAACCTCCCTCGCTTTATCACCCTCCCTCAACTCAAACAGCTTCCTCAATTCCGCGATCTTACTCTCCCTATCCTTCTCCGGGTCATAATTCCTATGTCTTTTCAACACGACCCTTTCCCAAACGGACAAGTGTCTGGGATGAATCGCGACACCATGATATTCGTCCGCTCTCCCGGCTCGCACGTATTCCCAATATCTCTCTTGCTCTCGAAGGTCTAGGCCGGTTACGTCTGGAAGGAAGAGCCATGTGACAATTGCCCCTGCCAGGCCAAACCACGACACGACCCAGAATCGAGTGCGCGATCCGATGTAATTGTAAAGGATCGTTGGTGCCAGGGCGCCAAGTTTACCTGCCGCAGCCGAAAACCCGTGGGCCGTAGATCGGATCGAGGCTGGGTAGACTTCGGCGGCGACAAGGAAGGTAGTACAGTCTGAATTATTCGAACTTTAAACACGGGAAGCGCGGTGTAACAAACAAAGTGACTTACTTGGCCCGAACTGCTGGAAGAAACTGCTAAGGAAGTAGAGGGATTGGAACCAGTGAATGCCGGACCCACGCTTCGTAAGCTGATTATACATCCTAAAGTTGAAAGGCGGTTACCAGTGTCCAATGACAAACTTAGAGAAAAGATAGACTTACGCTGCAGGAATGACGAAACAAATAAAATCACCAAGGAATCCAAGTATTTGCATTTTGTTACGGCCAAATGGCTGCAGCCAAAATGCCAGCGTGGTGGCGCATGGCGAAGAAAAGTAGAATCAGTACCCACTCGCGCGAGGCATCATTCCTTTCCTCACCTTATAGTCGATCAGGAGTGCAGCGAAGTAATATCCAAACATTGCCACTCCCACATTAATCAAATTCCATAACCAACCGATGTTAATATTGTGCGTGTGGGGTACGATGACGGCAATAAAATTCGATTGAAAAATTTTATTGCCCTGGAAAATACATTATTGAGAAGGTTCAGAGCGTGAGTTTTGGGTGGAGAGGAAAGGAGGTTGGCTGTGAAAGGGCGAGAACTCACGTAGAACGCAAAGTCATTCGCTAGTGGAAAAAGAAAATTCAACATGAAAGTCGGTGTATAATTAAAAGAAAACCTACCAAACCATCCAAAAGCTGTCGCAAACAACCTCCCCCAGTAATGCGTTATGCACAACTTGAGTGAAATGATATCATACCCTCCCGTCCTCCCCGTCCTCTTTCTGCTCCTCATCAATTCTCCATTAGCCGCACCATATCCAACCTTATAGGCCCTCCAATAGGCCAAATACAGCGTAAAGGGCAATATCGCTGCAAAGCTAACTCTATATATATATTGAGCGCTCGTTTCAGTGTATGGAGGGCCAGCTTGTGAGTGGAACATTAGGAGTAGGAGGATAAGAATTGTTTGGTTGAAGAGTTGACCCCACCCTTGCATCAGGAAGGGTAGAACTACATTCCGACCACGGTGGAGTCTGTCACCGCTAGTGGCAGATGAAGAACCTTCCATGGTGCTGGTGGAGGTCATGGGATATTCACCGCCTACGCCGATACCTAGGCATTAGAA
The DNA here is from genome assembly GCF_015039405.1 of Cantharellus anzutake. Lineage (NCBI taxonomy): Eukaryota > Fungi > Basidiomycota > Agaricomycetes > Cantharellales > Hydnaceae > Cantharellus > Cantharellus anzutake. Next base: position 114,621 of record NW_024067142.1, on the reverse strand, counting down.
AAAGCATCCCATTAGCGGCCTGATGGAAACAATCAGTGGGGTCAGCTGACCATAGACAAACAACGACCACCCATACTGCATTTTTGCGAGAACAGATCATAGCTTGTTAGCGAGCGGGAACAACAATAACACCGAAGAGTGAACTAGCATGTGAAATTTGCTTACGGCAATTACCCATCCTTGCAGTGATGTTCCCCAAACGGAAATAAGCATGATTGTTCCGAGTGACATGATCAATGCGTCCTGAACGAGGCCAAATTTACGCCCGATCCAATCTCCCTCGATTCCGACCTATCGTGATATGAATCACATCCAGAACCAGCAAGAAAGAACTGATCAGAACGAGCGAAAGGGTTTACTGGAAGTTGGCACACACCAGAATTTGGCCGATAATGATGCCGATTATTTCAAGGTAACTGACAGCTTCAACCCATGTCTTCGTACATTGAGTCGGTTTTGACCCCCAACACTTCGGCCACACTCTAGCATTGTATTCCAACGATCTCTCAGCGGGCGACAAAATATACTTGTGGACTTCAAAGACTCACGCAGCAAACAATGGAGTCAAGTTTCCAATGGAGAAGAGCGTAAATCCTTCTACGAAAAGTCCCATTCCAGTAATAATGAACTTGTTCGAATATTGACGCCATGGTTCCAGTGGGTCATTGATAAACATCCTGCCGACGACAAAGAGTTCGCGTTTTGATTCTGACAGGAATTGGGAGGTAGTCCATTTGAACTAACGCGGCGCAATAAAGTTGGAAGACAAGTGAGAAAAGGGGAGAAAGCTGGGCACCCCAAGGAAGTGAGGCAACACGCACACGTTGTAACATTGGAAGATCACCCCAATAAACACCCTCATCCGTATACGAATCGGGAGGGGTGATGATATCCTTCAAGCGATGCTGTTCAGCAGCAAGGTCTATCGCGCCCGTGCGATCACTTGAAGTACGAGAGCTAGCTAAGCCTGGATCGATATTTTCGTCTCTCTCTTGGGCGAGGTGACGGGGAATGGCTGTGGCCATGTTGTTGGCGTTCTCTCGCTCGGTTCGCCCAAGCTGAGAAGTGCGCACACGAACGGCGGCGACAGAGGAGAAAGGGGAGGGGATAAAGCCACTTCTCAGGAGGCAGAGGGGGCTTGAGATATTCCTTCAGAAGAATGGAGCCTCTATTTGAAGGTCGGACATCGATTCACTGATACCTTTAATGAATGATCACTACGCATGAATGTGACATCCGTAAATCGCCGCCTCGGCAAGCTAGGCACTGTCGCGGCTTCTCCCATTGGTCGTGGGGAATTTCATTCCGCCGACGCACGTTCCTTGTAAGTATGCACTTTAAAGGGATATAACTCCTGTGCACAACGCTGCACTTCCAGGTCCGAACGATTATGCGAGTACTCACGATGCCATTGGGTTACCGAGCCATCAGTTTACCCAGCAGCATTCGCAAGACAGCCGGAATTATGGGCGTTGGAACTATACGCACGATTTTCGCGCTTGTGGGAGTGCGCTTCCGTTACGCGCAACATGGAGACGCAGTGCAGCTCCCGGATCGCTCCCTCCAATTTCGCTCCATGGTAGGATGACATCCCTAGTGCAGAAGATGTCCCGTTAATTCTCTAAGAAATCTCCTTTGGTTCGGAACCATTAGAGGCAGGAAGAAAGCGAGAAATCGCCACAACGTCCAAGATCGCGCGTTCGAGGGTACCCAGCTGTATTGCTGAATACAAAAATAACTCGTGGCTGTGGTGTGAGAATATGGGCAGGCCAAGCCCGCTTCGTGAGCAACTCTGTGCTACCTGCATGCAGTTGCTGAACAATAACCGTAGCGTTCATCGACAAGCAAGCTGTGGTACAATATAAAGCGACGCACCCACGGTGTATATATGTGTGAACTGGGGAACTGGGGCACTCAAACCCGAAGATCCATTTGTCATAATGATTGTAGGATACACGCCCGACAGACAGTCATCGACCGATGTGGTCGAAGTTTATGTGAGAATATTCATATTACCACACGCCTGACGGTGTACGAGCAGTAATTCCAACCCCTGCCGGCGAGTGCGTAGGGAGTAGAAAGTGACCGGAGTAGCTTGGCTTCTTAGACTTTCCGGCATGGACGCGGGAATTGTCGATAAGTTACTGTAGAATTGGCGAACCAAGAGCCGAACATCGTAGCTTTGGTTCCTATCGTCGGGGCCACCCGAGCAGTCAGGGCCATAGTATGTGTCCATAATAACAGTGTTTATGAGATTGATGACAGAAATCAAAGTCTGACTTCTAAACTTGGAGTATAAAGTACTGATGAATCAGATGCGTGGGAGGAGGTATTGGATGTGAGTGGAGTAATGGACTTTATCGATAACGTGTATGTCTCGTTTTGGGGTAGTGAAGTGCGAGCCCCTGGCAGCAGTGAGTCGTCAAGTTAGCGTGCGTGGTTGCAGGGTTAGGCTCGAATCGGGCTATCCTGTACTGGGACGCGTCACAACCAGGGTGCCAAGCATGATCAATAGAGCATAATTCCCAAGTTCACCACTATCAATGCCCTGCAGAAGCACTGGATCCTGGACGGGTCTTCACACATACGAATACCGAACCCAGTCACCAGGACGTAAAGAGGTCGGATTCCTCGAGCACTTCTCAAGTCGTCACTACACACGTCTCTTGCAGGAGCAGCATTGCTTGATAGATCTTGGTTCAGGGTGCACGCACATGACACGCGACGCATGTGGGCTCAATATGCTAACACGTTCAAAACGTGGGCACCCTCGAATGTGCTGGCCATATTGTGCTTCAGCAGAGTCCATAGCAGTGTTCAGGGAAGGGAATAACAGCGACGAGGGGATTCCTCATGGAAGCACGTTCTGGGAGTCGGAGTCTGTCTACTAGGTGGAGCTGTATGATAACTGCGCCACTCAATCTGCCCTGATGGTTCATACGCTGGTGCTATAATCCGCCAGAAGATAGATACCAAGGATGAGTATTGCCCCATTCCAGCTGGGAACTGCTCGATCGTTGTGACTCTACAGCGCGGTGACGGAGTCTGGAGTCAATTGAGTCCGAACCTGTCACACAGCAAACTCAAAGTTTGAAGCATCGCTGCCGAATGGATACTCCGTACGAAAAGCCAGCAAGAACAGTGCCAACAGCAGAGGGCGGGGATGATGGTAACTCATCAAGCGAGGAGGAGATGCTTGATTGGACGAAACTACCGTTCGTAAGATATACCATTTCAGGTTCAGAGACTGTGCCGACGTTGCTGTTTATGAAAATTGCCAGCAGAGGTGGCCCAAAGGTTCGCATACCTAAAAGAGGAGAGAAGGACTTTGAGCCCGCTGGTTCTCGGCTGCAAGATTATACTCTGAGTCAATCGCGCGAAGCAATGGTGGACGCCCTTAAAGGGGTACGAGGAACTTCAAGGTGTTTGCTAAAGCCCGTGCCCAAAATGTTTGATTGATTCGCTTTCTTTCAGTAAGAATATGTCATATGCTGTGTGGCTGCCTGGGCTGTCCAGAGCCCAGGTCTTCCAATCTCGCGGTATCCACTTCAACAACATGGGCCATTCTGTTCGACGTTTGGTTAAATATGATCCCGGAGAGAAGCCAAGGACAGTGACAAGGCTTGAATTGTTACCCGAAGAAGCCTTGTATCTTCTCGAACGTGGTACATTGACATGCTATAAGGCAGCTTCAAACGACGAGGGGGACGCGTTGTCGGATCCTTCTAATATTGCGTCGCTATTGGCTTCGGGGGCTACCATTTCTGCTCAGCAAGCGTACGCCGAGTTTATCGGTACAGAAGACTTAACATTAGAGAGGTATCAGGTGCGCAGGATTTTGACTATGCGTTTTTAACTGGCATTCTGAAACAACGAAGTGCTACGCATACCTGAAACGTCTGGGTTTTATTATTACTAGAGCAGTCTCTCCACTATCGTCCCCCTCATATCCCCAACCGCCCCCATATGGTCCATCAGAAAAATCTTCGTTACAAGCACCCTCTATCTGGAAGACTATTCTCAGTTGTCTGCAACGAGTTCGATCGCACCTCACCCAGATATTTGTCTGTCCACATCACACCGGATGGTTGAAACCATTATGGCGAACATCGTTTGGTTGGTTGAACTCATGCGACTATCGTGAGTCAGAAATTTCCACACTCATGCATTCACCTATACTTATTACACTTCGGCGCACTCTTAGCCACAATCTTCCGACACTTAAGAATCATCCCAGCTGGCCATTTAAACCCATTAAGTACTACTCGACCTATTAATTCCTCTCCCTACAAGATATTCTATCACATGTGGAAACCGAATTCGGCTTGGAAGAAAACTGCACCACCGTATCCCGATTTTGAACTTATCGTGATTGAGTGAGCGTGAAACATATTTTCCACGACGTACTATGAACGAATCACCGTACCTTTAGTGGTCGTACAACTCCTATCCCGTCAATATATGAATTAACGACGGTATTTGGGATGCTCCCACAAGTCCCTCCACCTCTCCCACGGCGCAAGAATCCTCCACGCCCGCCGCCTGCACCCCTTGGTCTTACATTAAAGAACCTACTAACGCTTGCATGGCTTAAAGGAAAGCTATTTCCACCAAAACCTGTGCTACCCACCCCCACCCGTTTGCTGCAATTCGGGCAGGTCATAAGAGCGTAGTAATTGGAGTTGTCGATGCAGGAACGTTATCATTCTTTAGATTTGCACAGGGTTGCTTCGAGGAATGGCCGATGATGTAGAATAAATAACAAGGCACCGTGTGCGAATACTATACATGCGAGGTCGCCCTCGTATTATGGCAATTAAAATGGTAGTACAGTGTACAACAGTACCCAGAGCTCATCACGTTCTTTAAACCAAAAGCATTGTATGTTGTTTCAACTGCTCACGCCCGGAATAGGTACCGTGCCCGTGCAGAGATAGTGTTGCGCTTTCGCAACATCTTCAGGAAACCTCCTCAGTACGTCTTTGTTCGGTAAGAAAACGAGACGACCATGGGGACCCTCCTCAGGTCGGATGAAATGGCGACCTAAGCCGGGATAACCCTGAATGAGGGAGTGAATGATCTCAGCGCCCGACGTTTGGGAGTGATCTGAGTAGGACGAATTTCGCAAATGAGCAATGGGTATGATATTGTCTTCGGCAACGTCTACGCGTCAGGGAAAGCTCAGCGTGTGGAAACGAGAGCTACGGTAGGATAGGAGTAGGTACTTACATCTACTGCTTCCATCCGCTGCGGCCGAGGTATAGAAAGGTTGATGTCGTCCTCTTTCCAATGAGTCAACACCATATCGCACGATCCCTGGACGAGCTTTTGGGTTAACGTGTCTTTAAGACGGCGAAATGGGCGGGAGATACGAACATGATGTTGAGGCGTGACAGTGGTCGTCTCCCTCAAGAATCACCGCGATATAACTGAATACGAATGTATCAGAGGACCGACAGCATGCGGAAATACTCGGAAACATACTCGAAGATACGGTGGACATATACCAGCCCCGAGAAGTATCGTACCGGCTTCCTCGCTGTCGGCACATGGTACTCTTCGTCGTCTTCCACAAGCTTCGTACACACGTTCTCCAGCAGCAGTCTCAACGGTGGCGCGAGGACAGGCGCAAGAACCGACTGCAAGATGGGCCGCACGTCCAAGGGGTAACGTTGACCTACTATTGACGTAATTTGCTGTATGAAGCCCTTTGCAGATGCGATCCCGACATGAGAAGGGATAAGGAATATACAGAAAACAGCGTATATCGATAGATCAAGATCAGACGCTTCGAGGGCTGCCTGGTGTAGTTGAGCGGAGGTGAGTATATTTCTCCCAGCCCGGAACACCATATCATGTGTCGAGGCAGGCTTGAGGTTTTCCTGTTGACCGACTCGCAGAAGTCGAATGACATCGATGAAGGGTTGAGAGTCAGAGTTGAAAACGTCAATGTGAATCCCTTCATTGCGGGCATCGTAGGAGGAAATATGATAACGGACAGATGGTGCGTCTGGTGATAAGGGCACAAAGGCGTGGACGTGACCAGGGATGCCAACTGCTTTGGAAGGGATGCCAAGACGATTGGTTATCGCCACAAACACTGCGACCAGAGAGAGCGGGAGGGTTTTTCGATGCGTGGTCAATACTTTGTGCATGAAGTGATTCCGCATGTCGTGATATGTGTCTGGATTGGGGATTCATGGGTGGACTCCTGAAGCTGGTATGGAAATGTTCGACTTACCCGTCGCGGCCACAAAACCCTCGCCCCTCATCCAGTGGCATACCTCCAAACACACGGAGACACGATCATATATTGGGTCATCCGGGTCCAGAATAAGCCTCATGCCTAAGAGATGTTCCCGACATTGCTGGGCGAGACCATCGAGCTGGGTAGCAATCTACCCATTTAGCAGTAAATTATTGGGATTGTCAAAAGGCGAGGATAATACGTACATGAGATGGCTCCACCCCCCAGAACCCAGAAAAGATGCCGAGGCCTCGCTCTAGTGGGAACTCTCTGCCATTTTCGAGGTCTATTGCCTGCTCCACTGCAGCACGTCGCGCCATCGTCCGCAGGATCTATGACCAGCTGAGTGATCCATAGACGGAGAGGGACTATAAACGCAGCATTGAGAAACTCACCTCTCCCGCCCAGAAGTTCCGGGCAAACCAATCCTCCGTCGGAGCGTCAATCCCAGCAAACGACGCACCCGAATTGGGAACGATTTGTGCAGACAGGACATCCCACGCGTCGTAATTAAGCTCTTCTATGAGCTCCATAGCAAGCTCGTGGCGGCCACACCGATGTTGTATCACCCGGCTGAGGGCTTTGACAGCTCGCCGATCCCTCCAACGTCGCTCAAAATACATTAGCCGATAGTCGCCACCAAACCGAGCCTCAAGCGCCGCATGATCTTTCGATCGGGTCCACCGTGCTAGATAGTGCGACTTCCATATATGCGAGAGGCAGGCTATGGCTCGCAGCATTGAGTTAGTTCTGGAGCATTGAAGGAGAGTGCGGGCACTGTCGTCGAGAAGTACGCCATCTCGGACAGGAAGCTGTTCTAGGATGTGCTCGTAAATCTCAGGGAACAGATATGAAGGCATATCCTGATGCGGTAAGCGACGTAGGAAGGGTGCTCAATGTCGTTGTGAGTTGTGCTCGATAGTGTCGTGGGAACGTTAACCGCACAAAATGACCGCTTGCGTCAATTCCAGATCTACGGATCAATGCAAAGTCTTTCTTAAGTCACGATCAGGGCGTCCTCGTTATCGATCTATGTGTTGACAGAAACAACATTCCGACTAGATGAATTCGCAGCCGCAACAGATCGGCTATCTCGCGCCCAGTCGTACTGGGATCGATAGTGGACGACAGGCAAGAGGAGCATCCATAGTACAACATGACGAGTACCGATTCGTCGCTACGTAAATGCCGAGAGCCCTTGTAAAATGCCGCGGAAAGGATATGCTGAACCCCCCTTCCTTAAGGGGCATCTCTTCGCTGCCCGGGGATTGAGACTCTTAAATATTAATTCGTTATTTCTCCTGACACCCGTCGCACATCCAGATAGAGGGACGTATGTACATGTGCATGTGGATATGTATCGGCATCGTTGCGCCGGTTCAAGTTGAACACGGGTTTCAGGACTAGTACTATGCTTTTCAAGACGCTTCAAGTGGGGTTTATCCTGGACCCGTTGTATAATCAGCCAGCACTCTATATCATTATCGAGGATGCGCCGTTCCAGGGCGGAGCTCAAGTGACAGGACAACTGTGGAGAAGGCAAGGGGTGAGAAGTACACATGCCTTCATACAATTATCAAATTCGATGGGACCAATACCAGTTACACTAGTAATTGCCATGGGGTTACTGGTTGGGATAAGCTAGATGCGGACGAACTTGAGGAGGCACTCCGTGAACGGAGCAAGGGAGATGTGGATTGATATCTGGAGGACATTCTGCTCTTCACTGGATGATCCGCTCAAGAGTCGCTGGGTGTTAGCAGACCCGAGCTGGGCTGGCGGATGCCCCGCAGGCATTGCCAGGCAACAGTGGAGGAAAGGTTGTGTATTTTAGGCGCCTTCCGAGAAATAGCAAGCCATCATCCCGAGCGGACTCCGCTGTTGACCGGCGCTGATGCTCTGGAAAGTGCGCTTGAGTTTTGTATGCAACAGAGACTACGGCCTGCTTACATTCAACACATCGAGGGCAACTGGACATTTTATGGATGAATATAAATCCCAAGACTCAACGGGAGAAAAGGTATGAAGGCTGATTGGTTCTCCACTAAAGGCTAGAATGATCGTCATGTCTGCATAATCACTAGCAAGCGAGAAATATGACATATGACAATAAATTCGAAATATTTCTGGTAAGACTGAGGTCACCTGATCATTTAGTTTGACACTATTGTGACATGTTTGGATTGAACACAAGGAACCTTGGACGGCCTTCATTCCTGTGACCCCCAAGTCCCAAACCGTTCCGTTCATCGGCGTCGGAGGCATATTTGTGTGTGGCCAACAGCTTTACACGCGTTTCTAAGGCTCACATGCACTTTCAGCGAAGCCTTTGACGCTTTGGTGCTCCAGCTGCTGACAATATTCTCCCCACGCCGACGGGGATACTGACAGCCATCCTCACGTAGTAACGCACTAGACGATTCCACGATCTTACGTCTACTCGATTCAATCCCACGATCCTCAAGATACTAACGTCTCTGCTCGCTTTTGAACTTAACGACTTTCTGCAACGAATTTCTGACGACGGTCACACGTCATTGCTTGTTTTATTCTACGATTTTAGGCCAATTTTTACGACATTTTGTTAAGTTTCTGAACGATGTTTTCCAGTTTACGCCAGTCGAAACGTTCTACTTCTCCAAAATCGGTGGAGACACCTCGGATCGTCCCATCGATTCGGCTCACGACCGCTACGCCTGTAGCACCAACTCATACACCTCTTACACCTGGAGGCGATGGGGTGGGTCCTGGACGTGTAGGTCCCAAGAGGACGCTTGTTTTGCATGAAGCTCCACCTCCACTTCCACTTCCTCCTCCTCGACTCGTCATCCCCATGTGCGAGAATGGTGCGCCTCAGCGACCGCCTTCCCGAGCAACATCTCGTTTTGGCTCGTCTAAGCTAAGGATATTTATGGACTCAACCTCATCTAATGATGAAATGCCGAAGCTAGTCAAGAAGAAAAAGTCTCGTGTCGCTCTCGACTCCATCAAGTGGGCTTTAGGTGACCGCACGAATGGCACAAAGGAACTCCAAAAGGACGATAGGGAAACAAAGCCCCGCGCCAGCATCGATTCCGAAAAGGAGCGCGAGAAAAAGAAGTGGACTATAGGCCTAGGAAAGAAGGACGCCAAAGACAAAGAGAAGCTAGGTCGAGGCAGTAAGTGATATTTAGGCACCCGCATGTTAGTCCACCCTTTCGTTAACCCCTCCATATTAGCCACTGTCGCTGGTACACAGCCATCGAGCGTCTCGCAAGGGTCGTCTCAACCGACTTCGATCTCATCCGCGTACATACTCAGTCCGACCACCCCATATCTTTCCCCCGACTCAGCTTTGTCCCCCACTGGGACTGCACAATTCCTTCTTAAAGAACCCGAGCAAAACCGTGGTGGATCTCTTGCTGTGCGAGCGATGCGCTCAGTTCGCTCCATGGCCAGAATAGGTGGTTGGGGTCGCGATTCTCCTGCAACTTCAGCCCAGCTGGCAAATAAGTTGAACAAAGGGAAAGGGGGCGTTGCCCGGGCGGTTGGTAGTGGAGAGTCATGGCTGGCTGGCGCACCGTCGCCCCAAAGAAATGCCACGATTAGTTCGAGGCATTCTGCTACCGTTCGTGCCAATGGTGTGCGTCAGACATCCCTAGATGAGGAAAATCGTCCATTACCTACCATCAAATTTCCATCTCCTGGCAAAGAGGAGAAAAAGATGCGTCCTGTCTCTGCCTCCTCCGCGTCCAGCGGGAGAGCGTGCTCCCCCGGGAATCGGCGTCTACAAGGGGCCCATCCATCGACTCCCATAGGACGTCAATGTCATCACGTACATCATCGGGAGCTACTAATTCACAACATGGCTCCGTGACTCGGAAGACTGCGCGTCCTAGCCGTGACAAAGATACGAAGAATGGGGAACGTCGAAAACGTGGGGCGCTGTCTAACATATTCGATATGACGAGCGGTTCAAGTTCTCCCTCTACCATGAACACCAAGGCATCCACTCGCAAATCTGGCTCGACCGGTTCTGTTGAGTCGTATGGAGAGCCGATCGCCGTTGATGGAGCAACTTTTGAGCTAGTTCGCGCCGTTGATCCGTTCTCTCCATCGCGTGGTTCCGAGTCTTTCTTGCCTCCTTTGGCCGAGGTACCCCAACAGATGATCAAGGACGCGAATCTTTATGTTCCAGGCCACACTCCGGAAAGAAGACCTCGTCCGAGGCCTCTTTCAGATGCAGCCCGACCACGGCCCACCGGCATTGTTGCTAGTGACATTCTAGACGGGGCTGGTCAGAGTGAGTCTCCGAATCGCTGTCATGGGATCATGCTATCCGAACTAATCAAAACTCAGCTCTACCCCTCAATATGTTGACAGCTGCCACTGAGGAACTATACGATCTGATCAACCGTCTCGACTTGAGTACAACTCCTGAGGCAAGCCCCGCAAAACGTTGGTCCCCTCACTCGAAAAACTTTACGCCGGACCCTATGCCTGCTTTCGCGCTTCATACCATTGAACGTGCTCGTCAGATTCGCTACCCTGACGTTCCGTCTTCAGTCAAACCAGACCGCACGTTTGATGTTGACACGTCTTTTAGTTCTGGCAAGTCACAGGAAACTCCCAAAAATCTGTTCAAAGGGCCATTTACTGGAAGTTTGTCTGAGCTTCGGGGCCCTATATCCGTGGGCAAGGGTGCATGCGAATCGTTAATTAAACAAGAGCCGAGCATCACTTCACTACGCCCATATGACTGTGTGGCGTCTCGGAATGAGGCCACCGTCAGAGGTTCCTCTCGCATTGACCGACCGCGGGGCATGTCCACAAGCAATACGTCATGTCAAGTCAGCTTCGACAGTCCGTTGAAGAACGTCACAATCCGTAGGAAACGAAGACTCGTTCCTCAGCAACCTCGGGAACAATCATCAGCAGAGTCGCTGCACCAGCAACTTCGACCCATTACAAGACCAGAGATACGTCGCCAACTCGGTTTCAGCGGCACAATGGGACCCACCGATGAAGCGGATGACACTGAGCAAACACAGGAGCCATTCTCGTCTTCCGAGGATGAGGCACCGGCCGACCCAGATTCGGACATACCTGATGAGTTGCAAGTCATCCTCTCAAGCAGCTGTTCTACCCGATCATTGGATGATACGCTTTCTATCCCTCGGCCCCCTGAGTCGCCTTTGTCCGATCACTTGTCTCTACCAGTTACAACATCGGACTCGAACTCCTCTCCTGGTTCATTACCAGGCCCTCATTTTTCCCTAACGATTACTGCGCCGTCTGGGATCAGTTATGAGCCAACATATTCAGATGAAGAAGGCGACCATATGCGTGAGGACGACACTGGCAAGAAGAGCTTCGACTTCACCGGTGAACTTAACCGTCTGAATCAAGGTGGTGTGCGACTTAGCTTCGTAGAACAGTTGGAAGAGGCTTTCAAGACACCGCAAGTTTTCCTTTCTGATTCTGGCTCTGCGTCAGAATCGCGCGCAACTTCCCCTGTCTCACTGGACTGGGAGCTCCCCGTGGAACCTAAGGCCAACTTCGTGAGTCCTTGTTTAGACATGCGTTTTGGTTTGGGATGGTATTTGATGCATAATTTTCGATGCAGAATCGAACTGGGGAGCTGAATCCAGGCTTCCAGTTTGGCAAGCCAACAGCGCCGTTAAATATCGCCGTTCCCCCAACGAAGGTATTTTCACTCAATTATGCGTCAAACATTTCATCTGTAATGCATTTTTAGGGACTTCACTCTCGCACGAACACTGAGACGAGTAACTTAAGTGCTCGCGAAATTGAGCTTCTCGAAGATTTGGATGCTTCAATGTGCGCCTTGGTGACATTAAACCTTTCCCTCGTCCACCCCTCGTCCTCCCAAAATAACCTTACAGTTCGAGTGCCACCCGCCCACTCATCCTCGGAAGTTAGCACCGAGATTCCCTCTGCCGGCGATCCGGACAGTTCTGCATATAGGATTGCGAACATTGACCTCTCCTTAATCCACCCTTTAGGGACTAGCGATCGCCACCCGGAATCTCCAAATTTTTCTTCGGAGCTGGATAGACAGGAAGAGAGGTCAATAGTTGAATTGTCTTCCTCGCAAAGGGAGCGCTGTATCTCATTGGAATCTGATACGGAGTCCAAGCGGGAGGCTAGATTCTCAGTCACAGACTGTGCCCCATCCCATAGCGGCCACAGTCGTGGAGAATCCGTAATGAGCATGTCATCTCTTGGATCCATTATCGATTCAGGAGTACCTGATCCGTTCGGATACCGAGATGAAATAGCTGGTCCTCCTCAAATCCCATTGCCCCCTGCTCCGTCGTTAGGTCATTCCCACAGCGACTCACTAGCAAGTATCCCTTCAATGTCCAGTCTCGGCCGAATCATCAAGCCTGGCAGACGCAATCCCTTCGGCTACGCGACCACTGACAACAGTCATTCGCGAAGCATCTCTCAAGCTACCGACTTCTCTCTGAACGTTGATGACTCCAATCCCAGGGAGCGAAAGGCGAAGGGCAGAAAATCGACGGATTCTGAGAAATCGCAATTCTATTTTCAGAGCAGGCCTCCTCCCCTTCCAATGCCTCTCCCGTCTACTATTCATGGGCATGTCTGTGATGACTCCGTGTCAAACACTTCACTCGGACCACCTGTGAGTCTTCACAATGCGTCTTACCGGCGACACCAGCGCAATCGGTCGTCCAATGACAGTGGGAGCTCCATTGCCCATGCATACAATGTGCTGGGAGCAAATGGCGGTCGCGCAATCTGGGCAAAACATCAGAGTGATCGGTCCGTGGACAGCTTCTCCAGTGATTTGTCGTTGCCTCGGTTTGAACGTCCTGGACTCGGTGATAAAATGTTGGAGAGCGCAGCTGATTATCAGGGCATGCCGCTTACTGCTATCACCGCATCGCCGAGCGCAAGCGAAGCGGAGGACGCGCCGAGTTACGCACAACAATCCTCTTTCGAAAGCGCGCCAGATTCCCGGAGCGATTTAGATTCGTTGCTCGATCCCTCCATCGATCCTTCGGTCAGCGCCGATTACATCTTTGGTGATGAGGGCCAGCAATCCAAAGGCAACCTCTTTGGGTCCCATGCCGCCAATCGTCGCATCCGCCCTTTATCTGTATTCAGTGTGGCAAGTGCAACATCATCTGCTCGGGATGATGATACGATGGTTTCTATGCTGGGTGGAGGGCATGTCAGTCGCAAACTCCTTGGTGACTCTTTCACATCTTCCCCTGCCTTTAAAGCCAGGCAGAAGCGTCCAGCATTCCGAGTCAGAGTTGATCGTAGCCCATCTAACGAGCATTTAATAAAGGGTAAACCAAGCGTCGCGTCCCAATCACCCTTGAAGTTTGGTTCAGAGCGCATGGTCAAAGCGAACCAAGGTCTCCTCGAGCGGCAAAGCCTTGAAGCTGGCGCTCTGACTGCGAACGCGGAGGGTTCTGAGGTTTCCATGGATGGTACGCGGCTAGCCTCCTCTGTTGCCTTGACGTTAACGAAGAATGTATAGTTTCTGCATGCAACTTTTCTCGTCCCGCCACAGCCAAGTTACAGCGAAACATCTTTGCTCAAAGCCTGACCTCAAATGAGTCTCATTCTCGTCCGACCACCATTGTATTGACGACCGCCGCTCCAGACACTCCCCCACCACCGACTGTAGCGATTCAGGTTCTCAATCGAGCATTGACCTGACTCGACTAAGTGTAGCTCTGAATGGGTCACGCCCTTCCAGTATGGCCTCCTCATCCTCAGGAAATCGGATCAGGGCAAGGGGACAGGGCCATCGACGACGGTCTGTCTCTCGTGGTTCCAGAGTCGAGACTATCATGGAAGAAGTTCCTGGCCTTGCTTCTCCGTACTCATCCGGGAGTTCTGTATCTAGTCTGGTGTCGACAGTACCCTCAATGCGGTTTGAGATTGTGAATGCCAAGACAGGCGAGCCTGAAGTTGATGTCGTGGAATGGGATAACGATGACAGCAGCACTGAGATTATGCGCCGGTATCATGCTTTACGCAAAGAGGCTTTCGATATCGTTCAGCAGAGTAAGCACGACTGGGCTGACACCGACTTCTCACGCTTTGCATTGGCTTGTGAGTGCCCTTGCTGTTCAGTGCCATTAAGCGCTCATATTCCTCCTCAGCATTTAAACCTCCTCAAGAACCTGCCGCCCTTCGGGCCTTTTATGATTATTCTGTGAGGACTTACACGCACTTGCCGTCTGAGTTGTGCCACAGACGACAGCGGCGAAACTCTCGCCCAAGCCCATATGGCTCACGTACTCCAAAGAAGGGGTTTGCTCCTCGCCTTCCCAGGCAGCACCACAGCCGAACTGAGAGCATGGAACAAGCATTTACATGCATTTCGCCTCCTGCTTTGGCTGTCATCCCACCAACATCCCCATTTGCGATTGATCGTTCCTTCTCTACCGTTGGTCTTACCCCCTTACACCCGAATTTGCCATTGCAGACTATAGACCCTCTCGAGACTCGTCAACTAACTAAAGTAGCGGAAACAGATACCTGCAAGCCTAGGCCGCGTCAACGCGTGGCCTCCAAAACCCGTCGGAGTGCCCTTGGGTGGAGCAAACAACGCGGTACTGAGCCAGTCAAACACGTTCAGGCAGCTTCCCCTTTAAAGAAGTCTGCGACTGCTAGATTGAAAGAGAATATTGAAGATGTTAGAGGTGAAGCCATGGGACTTGTCATGAGGTCAGCTGCAACGACAAGTTGATATTTGTCACTAACTCGGCGTCTTATGTAGCCCAACCGGTTCTCTTCGCCTCTCTCGCCCTCGTCCCAAGAGCAGACCTCAATCCATGCTTTCCCGGCCTTGATACGTGGCTCAGGCATGTTGGGTTCTACTGTTTGTGAAGTGTGGGTTCATCGGAACACAGTCCTCGGAAACCTTGTATCAAATGTGACTGTTGTAGCATGCTTGCAGAACTTGTCTCGACCTTGAATTTATGATTAATCGCCCGGTGCGATCCTTCAATGTCCAACCCAATTTTGAATGATCTATTCCGATGCGAGATTCTGCCGAGGCCAGGAGCATTTCAAGGTGAAATAAATACACGACAACCTTCTCACCCGGACTTGTCGGCAACGAGTCATCCTTAGTCTGCCTATGTACTTGTTTGAATCGAACCGACTAAAATCTGCAATTTTGCAAAACCACCCGTCGTTCGTCCGTGAGAGTCATGCGTACATGATATGTATGCTGTTATTTGGCGATTGTTCATACGTGAAGAAAAGGAGGGATAGCAGCGGCATCTAAATTAAGGAATATTTTTGTGCTTTATTTACAGCATGTCGTCAACGATCGTTCATTACAGTATACTGGTATCCGCAGTTGATGCGTCAGTCTTTCCTCTAGTACCTGCTCTCGCCTGTCGAGTCGTTGAGATGGTGCCGTAGCTACAGATTTATCAAGGCGGCTACATACGAATATAACCTCGATCTGAACCAATGAGCGATACCTCCCATGTTTTTGCAGCAGGCGTGCTGTCTCTTGCCCGTCAACACTTAATATATTTCTGACTGCTGATTGAAACGAGAGCCTGCTTTTGCCTCATGAAGACCTTTATGTATCGACATCCACAGTGTCTTTGGACCTTTAAAAACACTAGCGACCAATGCGCGAGGGTCATATACAGTAGACGTATACATGACCGAGCTATGATATGATCTAGACAAGCGGTGCCTACCTTGAAATACGGTATCATATATCGGAATAACAGAAAACAGACTAACCTAGCCAAGTGTTATCAGCCGGCAGTGGGTTGTCTGAGCGTGATATCAAACTGACAGTTAGATATCGTGCTCTGGCCAAGTCGCGGACATTATATACATATTCGGGTGGCCAGCCAGGATAAAAGGGTACAAAGTGGCGCGCAACATGAGGTTAGAGAGATAATAGAATCCATCCCGCCGCCAGTGCGGGTAGTCGCAATATTATGTGTGACTACGTCGGGTTGCTACGTCAACACCAAGCACCCAATGTGTTAGGACCACATCTTGCGTTCCCCCTCAAGAACGCAAGCCGTGTAAGTTTTCGTTTCGGTTAAGTCTGTCCGACAGCGAGGAAAGGGCTAGGTAGCGTAGATTAAGCCTAACCGTGAGCATATCGAGTTTTATATGGGGAAGATTGCATGTACTAGACTCTGGGTTTGGGGCCCCGGATGCCTTCATCATCAGGATCATAGTCATCCGGTGCCAGGCTGGGCAGAGGATGTAGTCAATGCAGCCCCAAAACCGAAATGGGTACGTTAACATTGCTGCAGCGACGAAAATATTGGGGAAGCGTTCCAAGTTTCTCGATTCGGCTGCCACTTCGACAGCGAAAGTTTCCCATGTCGCACACCTAGCTGACAACACTTGGAGCCTCCAGGAACCGGAGCCGTATGTATAGACCTGGAATGGGTGCATTGTTAGGTAATGGGATGTTGCATAGTTTCACTTCAATCATGGGAACGGCTGAAAACCCCCTATATCGTGATTCCATAGGATCCCGGCAGATCAATCATATCACATGAAATATCAGCCGGTGATTCGCAATGTACACGGCAGTGTCAGTCAGAGCGTTGCGGAAAGATCGTGTACCTACATATGTTGTATCGTTTGGCGATTGGCCAAACATGCATGGGGGAGGTGTGGTCGTAGCATCATTGCATCTAATCTACGGAGGACGTACCGAGAGCAAATTACATCTGATTCTTTGCGCAATGAGTATTACACATGATGTGATCGATTATCATTCGTGTTATGTCAGCGCTCAATGGCAGTATACCAGAGCGAGAAGCGTCCACGAGGAAGATTACAGCAAAGGAGAAAAAAAAACAGACAGACAAACAGACAGTGCAGACACAACCATGACTAGCAGGCAATCCAGAAACCAAACCACTATACGAACATAAATATGGCACTGGGGCGGCAGGAAATAAATATCCATCTGGGAAAAAGGCTGCCTTAATAAACTTGTGGGCTTACGCGATGAAAATCAACATGTCGACCGCTTGAGCTTGGGTGAAGAACCAGAAGATAGGGGAAGTGATTGGGTGGACGATGATTCTAAGGTGTGTCGACGACTTAATCAAGAATGAGTATTTAATTAAGAATACACATTGGGTCGGAATGTACGTGCCTGACTTGGACGGCGTCTGGGATTAAACGCTTCCGGACTGTGGAAGGTCCATGATCATCCGACGCTGCAATGGTTGGACCATCCAGTTGGACAGGTGCAACGTTCTCTGGGGTTAGAGTGTTAGACGTCCGGTCGTGTGCTTCGACATTCTGAGTGACTTCTGGTGTGTTCCCTCGGTGCGATACATTAGTTGACGTCCCCTCCATATGCTGGCTCACATTTGACACCAACTGCTGTGAACGAATCATGTCGTTCAGTCCACCGCCATCGGCCACCGCCCCCGAGTCGGAAACGTCACTGTCGGGCTCTTGTGGCATACGTTGTCGGAGCCAATTTGGCGCGCACGGCCTGAGCCACTTGAACAAACACACTTCCCAGTTTATGCCGAAACGCTTGAGGACGGGAGGGAGAAGCTCGAATAATTTGGGCAAGATGAAGCCGATCATTGCGGCAAGTTGGTCCAGCTCCGACCAAGAAATCCCAGATTCTGGGAGCCATTCGGTGCCGGAGACTAGCGCCAACAGCAAGCACACGACAGTCGGGAACAGAGGGAGGAAAATGACAGCCGGAATGGCCAAAAAAACAGAGACGGGTGATATTGAAAATGTTTTTAACCCAGTTCGTCTGTCTGAGTGTATCCCAATCAATGACGTAGAGAAACACCATGTAGAGGGCCATTGCCAGTGCCGCCCCAATTATGGAAAGTCTGAAAGAATCAGTACTATTGATGAATTGGCCCATGAGCAACCTTGAGTGAACTCGCCAACCCCAAACCGACCACATTTGAAGGCGTTCCATAGATAGAGCAGGATGAGAACCATCAACGAAAGGCGGTAGTGAATGGACAGGGATACGATGAATCATGCGTTCATACTGCGTCATAGCGGAAAAGGCTGATATTAAATTGATGATCCACAAGCCTAGAGAACGTATCGAGGCTTTGGGGGTGTCTATAGCATCCTCACCAGGATTATGCTCAGAGGGCGCCACAAGCTTTTGGATGAGGAAGTAGATCCGGGCAATGCTTGCAATAAACGCAGCGCCAAAGTCGTAATGAGTTGATAATGCTGCGGCAATGAACCAATGCCACAAGTGTGGAGGAAACGCTTCCAGCTTCTCAATACGGACGCAAAGGCGGATCAAATCGGCGGAGGACGTAATTATGATTATTGTAGACGCCATTAGGTCGGGGTCGAAGCCTGGCGAGGCGTTCTGTGATATAGTTTTCCACACCGCAAACCAGCTTGACAATACGAACACCCTCCAGGAACCGGGGCCGTATAGACCAGACACGATTGCATTATCAGGGAGCGGAGTGCCTGATTTGACCCCAGAAAAATTCTGCCATATGGTCTCCACTGCCATTAGGATAATGAAGATCAGTGCCAGAGATGGGCCAGCCCGGTGCAACGCAGCAATGATTGGGGTCAGCATGAGTCTGCTGAACTTGGATACGTCGTTTCCAAACTGTCGTTTTGAACTGCGAGGCAAAGGTGGGTCAACTAGAGATACAGAGCCGATGAAAGATGACAGGGCGCGATAGCTCACTTACTCTTCAGTGTCTTGTTTGCTTAGGAGTTGAGACCTTTCATTGTGATGTCAGTGTTGCATCTTTGAATACGAGGCCATTACACATGCCTATATTTGTTAGTCGAAATGCTCGGGGTTAAAAACACATTTGCGTTCCACTCGTGGAAGCAGCAAGGTGCTCGCCGTGATTATATATAAGTATAGCAAAGCAATATAAAAGAGGCGCAGCTGCGGAAAGAATTTGCCTATGCATGAACTGACTCGCACTCGGCCTCACGAAATCAACCAATCAATCAAATGTACAAGACAGGAGATAATTGGGAGGTCGCACAGTCGCGCATGTCGCAGCTATAGCGCGTTATAGACAAATGAAGATACTCGCAGTGACAGGTGGACAGATTCACACTCAGCCTCACAAATGAAAATAATCAATTAGTTATGTAAATACAAGTCAAAAGATAATTGGGAATTGGCACGATCGCCTCGAAGACAGTCGTGGTACATGCCTGGTACGGAGACATTCAGCATGCCTATTCAACATGGGCTAGCGCTAATCATGGAAATGCATAAGACCCCGCATGCCCTCCACTTGACGGAGCACGGCTTCCCACGATATCTCTGCCCGCTCTCGTGACACCCCACAGGTCTACAAACCCCAGTGACACTGTCCAAACCCCAAGCGACGCCCTCCAAGGAATTTAGACCTTTTTAGCCCCTTGTTTTTAATCTGGGTCCTCGATTTGTTCTGAAGTAGATGCTCAAGTACTTGTTCACTCTTATTGCCCAGCTCACGCACGCTGTTACTACCGGACTCGTTCATCCCACATTATTCCCCTATCCGTGGATCACGACGCTTCATGCTGCTCGAGTAAGCCTTGCGTTCTGTGCCCGTGCACAGGCATTAGGAACAGTTATGAAGATAGATCGTGCGGCAGAATATGCAGGGTTCCTGTTAATGGTGAGTGGTATCTCCTCGATATAACCAGTAAATCCACCGTCGTGTGTCCTAACAATTGGTGTACATGTCACTTGAACACCCTTATCGTATTTGATATGCCGGCGGACAATGACGACAGTGCTGGGGCGGCACTCTCGGCGTCCATTCCCTGCTCTCTCTCCCACCGCCTCAAATCCTCTCGCTTCACCCATACATCAACTACTTAACCCCTCATGTCTTTCTCTCCACTCTCTTCTCCCAAGCGTTCCCTTCCCCTTCCCTCCTCAAATTTATTGACACAGTTCTCCCCATGGTTGATGCCATCCTCCGCACAGGAGGTATCACTTCCTCGATCCATCTCGCTCTCACGCACCCTACTCACCCACAATTGCGATCATCTCTGTTCCTTCAACTCCTCTTAGGTGCTGTGGCTTCAGCAGGGGGAGGTGTACTGGCAGGAACGTTGAACGTCTTCTCAGCGCATTGGTCCTTCACCACCCCTCCCTTTCTTCGCTCAAACACCCCAAGTGGTTCCTTCCTCGGAACCTTGGACATATGGAGTGGGAGTGTCGTCTCCCTCATCTATGGGGTCTTGATTGGTTCACACCCCTCATACGTGCCCATCCAACGATTCCTCATCTCAAACGCGCCCTTCCTCTTTGGGAACATAGACAAGGATAGCTGGTCGGCGCCGTTACTACAAGGAAGCGCAGTCCAGTTGATGACCCCTCTCGAGGCTCGGAGTGTGAGCGTTATCGTGCTCACTTTGATCTATGCTTATAGAGTCTACGCCGTGCACTACCGTGCGCCGTCAAGTGCAAAAATGGATGCGAGAAGGATTTGGAAGAATGTCAAGAGCCAGCAAGGGACGCCGGTGAAGGCCGATGCTTTTAAAGAGAAGACAGCATAGACTCCAGAAAGTGCTTCTAGTGAATGCCTTCTCCAGGAGACGATAAGATCTCGGAAGGATAAATAATATAACGTCACGCTTAAACAGTAGTCCATGGATCGAGTATCTTGTTTGCATTGAGACTCGTTGATTACAGACTCCAGGAGATGTTTTCCGCTACTTCGTGCCCAAACGCCATAAATACTTCAGGACAATGGGGGGGTTATCAGACAATTTTGCTGAAGTAGGTTGAGTGTTCTGGTGCCCCTTGCTATAAATCCCCGAGGCTCTTTTATTATTTGATGTCATACTCGCGCACTGCCCTTCTCCGTCCTGAAATTCAAGAATTCCGATGCAATTGAGAAGGCCATCGTCGACAGAAGACATCATCATGCAAACAACAATTTTTTTTTTTTATCTTGGCTCCGTTCTTTGTGACCACCCAGTTAACTTGTCCGTCTCCTTTCGAACTGTTCGTCCCCTGTGACGTTTGGTTTAGTACGTACCTGTCCAAGCAAGATAGGAAGCCAAGTCTCTCCTCAACCGAATGCTCCTTTCGCCAATCCCTCCCGAGATGACAATCCCATGCATTAGGTAAGCTTCCCAAATCTTCGTGATAAAAATCGGTAGGTTACGATGTTGACCAAACGGCCAAGGAAATGCCATACATCAACGTAAACAACGCCCCCTCCCCATCACAGAGGCACTTTGATTATTCCCAAATGCCCTAGCTTAATAATGATGATATCAAGCTCCAGCAATTAACAGTCGGCAAGCCGGCTTTTGCTATCTGGGCCTTAGGTCTCTCTAAGCGTAACCAACATCCTCAGCGCTTCCACCCCTGGTCCCTACTGGCAGTCCTAATTTCAGAGCCGTGAGACCAGACCTTGCATGCAGAAGCCCGGCCACCAAGGTGCGCATGCATAGATCGATGAGAATCTTGATGCCTACGATAACATTGGACACCTTCTTGAACGGGATTAGTGGTAGGGTAGGGACTGGATAGGCATCAATACACATAGTTGAAAGGGATATCGAATAGTGAGATCTGTTTTAATGTTCAGAACACTTTGCCTGAATGGTTTTAAAGGTCTAACACTTCCATGTCAGCGCACCGTGAGGCTGATCTATGCGTAAAGGCGCCAGCTTATCTAGGAGCTCAAGACTCGCTTCGTGCTTCACCAGGGACATAGGTTCAGTCTGGGGGCTACCATGCACGACACGATGGACGAGCTTGATTAGGCTTGGACCGTTGTCTCATCCCCCGGTTCTCTACTTACCTGGGAGCTGATGACGATAGCTCGATCAGTTCAATCGTCCATCCAGTCATGGCATCGTCTATGAGACCCGGTACAATATGCCAACCTACGGAATCCGGGATCTGTATTTCATTCCTTCTCACATTAGTCTCGTAATCTTGTCCCTGGCCTTGGCGAACAATTGGCTTTACATTATGACCGACCTCAGCGCTTTGGGACTAACCTTTGGAGTGGAGCCCAACATGAAGACCGACCTTCAAATCGGAAATAAGCAAAGGTTCGAACTTAATTAATTGATGATGAGCCACAAGAGAACAATATACATATCATGGCGATTTGCTGTCCCAGTGGTAGGCTCCCGTGAGGGCAAGCATCATTAATTTTCTGTCGCAGTATCCGACTCGTTGTCATCGTGCGGCCGATAGTGTGGCGCGGCCACATGCAGTACACCGAACCGAGAGATACTCGAGGGCAGACACAACCATCACCAAATCATAACGCAAGCAATACAGACTAGATACAGGCATTGGAGCGGCAGGGAGCATCCAATAGTTAGGGGATATCTCGTCTCACTGCACCCTCAAGAATACACAGGTCTGTCCAAGCATAAGAACTGTCCCCGGATAGCCCATAGGATCTACTACTTCATCTGGGAGGAGAGCTGCCTCTGGCCGTTTGAACTCGGATGGTGGAGATTGCGTGGATAGTGGTGGACTAAATCGAAGAATGAGTATTTACTTGAGTAGACACATTGAATCCCAATAGGGGGTTTCACGGTTGACTAAAGTGGATCCAAAGTGAAATTTCTAAAGTGGCATGTGAGTGACAAAACTGGACCTAAACTGCATCTAAACCGGCCACTTTGACTTGGGGCTCAAGAGCCCCAATTGGCCTAAAGTCAATTTTCTAAACTGAATCTAAACTCGGGCTTACCGCTGATAAATCTGCGAGCCCTGAGAGTGTGTCTACTATACAGTTCTTCATCCCAGATCACCTGTCCGCTTTCATCAACCCCATCACCATCATCTTGTCTCCACTGTCTCCACTGTCACCGACTCCAACATGGTCTTGGACTTCAATGGGAACTATCATAGCATAGGCTGCTTGTCAGGGACAGCTCCGAAAGCGGCGAGGTCCCGGTGCGAGGGACTTGATGGGACAGATGTCAGCTATGCATAGTGGCGGTCCCGTCGCGGGGTGAGTGTCCCCGACCACTTAGTCTGAAGTGGGAAGTTGTATTATCATTAAAGGGGAGAAGCTACAGTACTTACCTGAAGTGGGAAGTTGAGAAGAAGGCTGCTTCTTCTGTTCCCACCCCAGGCACTATTATATACATGCGGTTGGGGTCACATGGGAGGAGCCACGTCATCTCCGCACACAGCTGCACTTCCCTGGGTATCTCTGCGGGAGATCTCGGAGGTGTGCCGCTCTGTGAGCAGGAATGCGCGCGGCGGGCGTGGTGATTGGGGGAGTGGGGTTAGGTGTGTAGTGATACATAGAGAAGGGGAAGTTGACTGTGGAACGGAAATAGAAAGAAAGAAGGAAAGGGAAAAGAAGAAACAGGGAGTGATAGTGGGGGAGCGGAGTAGGGCAGCGTGGCACAGGGTCAGGTGGGGTGTGCCCTGACATCACCCCCCTCTTAAGCCGCTTCGCCTTGAAGCAGCTGGGCGGTTCTCTCTTTCTCTCCCTGGGGCATGTGGGTGCGTCCGATGGAACTCCTCGACTAGGTCTGAGGCATGGGTTAGGTGGTCGCGTGTGAGCCATTGGTTTTCCAAGTGTGGCCAGCCTGTATACTTTACCAGGTACCGGAGTTTTCGGCATAGCCACTTAGAGTCCAGGATTTTCTCTACTTCGTACTCCTCTTCTCCATCCACGAGGTCTGGGCCTGGGCGGGGGTCAGTGGGGCGTTCTGTCACGGCCCCGCAAAGTCCCCGCCCCTCTACCACTTTCTGCACCCCCATTCTTACGCCGTTACTCGCGCCGTTAATCTCGCCATTGCCCATCACTTAGCGGCGCCGATAGTGGTTCCCGTTCTACGGCCCCGTAGCAGCGCCTCCTTCGTTTTCCCGCCACCACTTGGGTCCCTCAACCATTCGGCCGGTATCGTTTTATTCTATTCACTCGCTTGACTAACTAGCGGTTGTTATGGTCGCCGTTGATCCGCTCCTTATGGACATTCCTTATTGACAATTGATTATTCCTTTATTGATATTTGATTTATACGTATATTGACATTCTGACCCGCGCGCCTAGATTGTCGGCTTATCCTTTCTGCCTCCCAACTTCGCCGTTCTCTGTCCCATTCATCTCTTCTGTTCCATTACCCTGGTCCTCATCGCTCTTTAGTTCTGTCGTACTTATCATCTCGTTCCCGTCCCGCGCCGGACCGACCGGTCCCTTCTCTGTTCTCCTTTCCTATTTATACTTGTAGTTTACTGTCGATGTACCTCAGTTCGAATATCGACTAGAATTCCCCCCAAGTACTTTCATCTTAAGTTCGCCCCTCAGCTTCATCCCGCTTAAGTCAACGTCGCCGCAAGGTCCTTCCCGCTAACGTGAAATACGGGACAGCCTAGAACGCGTGGCGCAACGCTCTGGCAAAGTCGTTGAAGCCGAAGTCCCAACCCCCTCGACACCTTGCAACGGAGTAGCTCATTAGCTAAGTGACCACTTACGCCGCCGTACTCCGCCCCGCTTCCCGCGATCCCCTCGAACATAGTTTCTGACAGTATATTCGAACTCACTGCACGTTCAAATGGCTTCTAGACACTACGTGACTCGTTCGCAGACCCGCGAGCCATCCACCTCCACACAACAGCACCAATCTGGTCTCGGGATTCCTGACGACTACGACCTCGACATCGACACACCCTTCGCTAGCTTCACAGCTGACCGCGGAGGCCAACGATCGTCGACGCCTGTTTTTACAAGGTCCCGATCTGAGGCTGAAGTGGAAGGCGATGTCGACGCCACCGCAGTTCCCGATCCTTCCGCACCTCGTCCTCCGCCATCTTCGTCAAGGCCGCCACCACCAGTTGACCCAGTTGTTCCGCCCCCTGATGGTCCTGTTGGTAACAACCCTGACCCCGATGATCCTACTAACGTGCAAGACGAGGCAAGCATCCTGATTCAGCTAACTCGAGCCATTGCGGCTCTCGCCCAATCCAACGTCCCTCGTCAGCCGCCACCTCCGCCACCTCCGCCACCTCCACCCGCCTCGATTGACAATTATCGCACGAAGGTGCGCGAGCCTGACCAGTTTGATGGGTTGGACCAAAGAAAGCTCCGTACGTTCCTAGTTCAGTGTCAACTAAATTTCCGGGATCGTCCTCAGGCGTTTAGCTCCGACCGTAAGAAGGTTATCTATGCTCAGTCGTTCCTAACGGGCTCCGCGCTCAACTGGTTCGAACCCGATCTCTTACGCGCGCCTGGTGGTCGAGCACCTCCCTGGGAAGACGACTGGGAACGCTTCATTGAGGAACTCCGCAAAAACTTCGGTTCACACAATCCCGCCCGCGACGTGGAGCATCAATTAAAAAACTTGGTCATGAAGGACAACCAAAGGATTAGTAAATACATCGTTGAGTTCAACCGTTACGCTTCACAGTTACGCGGATACGGTGAAGGCGCGCTTCAATCTCTTTTTTATGATGGGATGCCTGATCGCCTTAAAGATGAGATCTATCGATCTGGTAGGCCTGATTCGTTGTGGGATCTTCGTGATCTTGCGCAGGAACTTGACACCCGTTACTGGGAACGCCGCCTAGACAGCGTACGACCCTCCCGCAACAACGCCGCCTCTCCCTCCGCTCCGTCATCCTCTAAGCCCGCCAAATCTGACGGCAACAAGAACTCTTCGACCTCGTCGTCTCTTCCTTCCTCCACTTCCGCTTCTGGTAGTAAGGCGCCTAAGGACAAGCCGTCCGGCGCTAAGCCTACTTCCTTCACCTCCGACCTTTCGACAAAACTCGGCAAAGACGGTAAGCTCACTCCGGAAGAGCGTCAACGCCGAGTCGACAACAAACTCTGCCTCTTCTGTGGCAAGCCTGGCCACATGGCAAGAGACTGTCGAAAATCGTCTTCCAACGCGACTAAGGCCCGTCAGGCGATCGCCGAGGTGCCCGACGCCGAACTCGACGCCTCTGACGAGGCAAAAAACTAGTCGCCGATCTTTCGAGTCCAGCACTCTCGAATGGTCGTAACAATCGCGAAAGTGCGCTTCGAGTGGTTCGCCTTAACGCATCCGCTCTTTCCTCCAACTCTCTTTCCGTTCCTATTTCTTTTGTGTCTGATTATGGTCGATTTCCATCTTCAAAGGGGAATGCCCCTGGCTCTCCACTTGTTTCGCCTTCAAAGGGGTATGCCCCTGGTTCTCATTTGTTTCCTGATTCAAGGGGGAATGTCCCCGGCTCAAAAATATTTCCTCCTTCCACTGTTTCTTCTTCTTCTTCGTCATCAGAATCCGCCTATGTCGCCGCCGCTCTACCTGGAGGGATTTATCCCGCCTTAGTGGACTCCGGTTCATCCGATTGTTTCGTAGATAGTGCTTTTGTTAATCAGAACCGTCTCGAAACCTACTCTGTTGACCCGCTTCAACTCCGCCTGTTTGATGGCACTACTAATAACCTTATTACGCAGGCCATCAACCTTCCGCTCCGTTTTCCGTCCGGTGTCGTCATCCTGTCGACTTTCTACGTCACTCCGCTAGATGGCACGTGTGTTCTGGTACTTGGGCATAACTGGCTCGCCCGCAACAATCCGTCGATTGACTGGGTATCGAGTAGTATAACCTTCCAAGCGCCGACACAACCCCACCTAGAACCTATAAGCGCTTCCGCTGAACCTCTGGATCCCGATCCGTCAGTAAGCATTCCGTCTGTAGACACACCGCGACCATCCGCTAGCCATGCGCCGCCTATCGAGCTTGTCAGCGCCGAGGTTTTCACCAAGGCCTGTCGACTTGAAGGCTCGGTAGCGTTTGCCGTGAGCACTTCTGTTCTATTCAGTGAGCTGCGTGCTGCAGCTACTAATCCATCTATCCCTTCCGAGCCTATCGACCTCTCAGCCGTACCAACGGCGTACCACGAGTTTGCGGACGTCTTCAGCAAGAAGAAAGCCAACACGCTTGCGCCGCACCGTGAGTTCGACCTAAAGATCGAGCTAGAGGAAGGTACGCAACCACCACTGGGTACTTTGTACTCTCTCTCTCCTTCTGAACTTGAGGCCCTACGCACCTTCCTCGATGAGCACTTGGCATCGGGATTCATCCGCCCGTCATCCTCCGCCCACGCCGCCCCCGTGCTCTTCGTCCGCAAGAAGGATGGTTCCCTCCGTCTTTGCGTCGACTTTAGAGGCCTCAACAAGATCACGAAGAAAGACCGCTATCCACTTCCACGAATTTCTGACCTCCTAGACGCCCCAAGCCGTGCCCAAGTCTACACGAAGCTCGATCTCCGGCACGCCTACCACCTGGTACGCATCGCCGCTGGGGACGAGTGGAAGACCTCATTCCGCACGCGCTACGGCTCCTATGAGTGGCTTGTAATGCCCTTTGGTCTGTCAAACGCCCCTGCGGCGTTTCAGCGGTTCGTGAATTCCGTCTTCGCTGATCTTCTCGATGTGTGTGTGGTAGTCTACCTTGACGACATTCTTATCTACTCCGCTGACATGGCCTCACATGAGGAACATGTTCGCGAGGTCCTGCGTAGGCTCCGCATTCACGGCCTGTTTGCCAATCCACAGAAGTGTGAGTTCCATACTGACACGACGGAGTACCTCGGGTACATCCTCTCGCCAAATGGATTGTCCATGTCCTCAGAGAAGATTAAAGCCATCCAGGACTGGCCCGAGCCGCGTAAAGTAAAGGATATCCAATCCTTCCTGGGATTCGCTAACTTCTATCGCCGCTTCATCCATGAGTATTCCGACATTGTGATTCCTCTCACCCGCCTCACTCGTAAGGGAGTACCCTGGGTATTCTCTGACGACTGTCGCTCCGCCTTCCAACGCCTCAAGGACGCTTTCACCTCCGCTCCTGTCTTGACGCATTGGGTCCCCGACGCCCCGCTAATCATTGAAACTGACGCTTCGGACTATGCGATATCAGGTATTATTTCTATTCGTTGTACTGATGAAGAGATACGTCCTGTCGCTTTCCGCTCGCGGACGTTGACGGCGCCGGAACTCAACTACAACACACACGACAAGGAGCTCCTAGCCATTTATGAAGCCTTTCGTTCCTGGCGTCACTATCTTGAAGGTTCTGCCAACCCCATCGACGTCGTCATGGATCACAAAAATCTGGAATACTTCTCCACCACGAAACTCCTCACTCGCCGGCAGGCCCGCTGGTCTGAGTTCCTTTCCCAATTCAACATGATTGTCCGTTTTCGTCCTGGTAGACTCGGTGCCAAGCCTGATGCGTTGACTAGACGCTGGGACGTCTATCCCAAAGAGGGGGATAGGGACTACGCCCGCGTCAACCCGCAAAACTTCCGCCCGGTCTTCACCCAGGAGCAGCTCGCGTCGTCCCTTCGAGCCACTTGCCTTGCCACCCCTGTTCTCCGCGCAGGCACACTGGTCGACGTCGAGGCCATCCATCAGGACATCATCGCCGCCCTTCCCGCCGACCCCGCCGTCGCCCAACACCTCACTTCCCCGATTCCCGCAGATTCACGCTGGTCACTAGACAATAATGGTTTGCTTAGGTTAGACAACCGTATCTATGTGCCAGACGCTAACAATCTCCGCCTGCGGATTCTGAGGTATAAGCACGATCACCCCCTGTCCGGACACTTTGGGCAAAGCCGCACCCTCGACCTAATCCGTCGAGAGTACACTTGGCCAGGTATTCGCTCGTTTGTCAAAGATTACGTCTCCTCCTGTACCGCCTGCGCCCGTGCCAAGGCTCCGCGCCACAAGCCCTACGGTCTGCTAAAGCAACTCCCCATCCCCGAACGCCCGTGGAACTCTATCTCCATGGACTTCATCGAACAACTTCCGTCTTCCGCCGGTTTCACCGCCATACTAGTAGTCGTGGATCGTCTCTCTAAACAATGTATCTTTATCCCGACCCACGATACTATCACGGCACCCGAACTAGCTAAGTTGTTCCTCCTTCACGTCTTCTCTAAACATGGGGTTCCGGCGCACATCACTTCCGATAGAGGGTCCGAGTTCGTCTCTCACTTCTTTCGTTCTTTGGGTAAGGCCCTTGACATGCGACTCCATTTCACCTCTGGCTATCACCCCGAAGGCGATGGCCAGACGGAACGCATGAATCAGACATTGGAGCAGTACTTACGCGTTTATTGTAACTATCAACAGGACAACTGGTCCGAGTTGCTCCCTCTCGCCGAGTTCGCCTACAATAACGCGCCGAGTGCTACTACCGGCGTCTCGCCGTTCTTCGCCAACAAGGGTTATCACCCAACCATCTCTGTCCATCCCGAACGAGACCTCTCCTCCGCCCGTGCCCAGGAATACTCCGTGGATCTTGATTCCCTGCATCAGTTTCTTCGTGAGGAAATGCGTCAGGCTCAAGAACGTTACCAAGGCCCCGCCGATGCTCGCCGAATGGCCGCCCCGCTATTTGAAGTCGGTAGTTCAGTTTATGTCAAAGCTAAGTACTTCCGCTCTACTCGACCTTCGAAAAAGCTTTCGGAAAAGAACCTTGGGCCCTTCGAGATCATCGTGCAACCTGGTACACACTCCCGCACCCTCCGACTTCCTGATACCCTGAAATCTGTCCACCCCGTCTTCCATGTCTCTCAGCTCGAATCGTCTATCCCAAACACCATTCCCAACCGCGTACAAACTCCGCCGCCGCCAATCGAGGTCGATGGAGAACCCGAGTATGAGATCTCTGAGATTTTAGACTCCAAGGTCGACCGGCGCCGCCGCAACTGTAAGCTACTCTATCTGGTACGTTGGCTAGGTTATGAAGGGACAGACGACGAGACTTCCTGGTTACTGGCTACTGAGCTGGGACATGCCTCAGAGTTGGTTACTGATTTCCACTCACGCTACCCAGGCAAGCCGGGCCCTGATCACGCTTAGTTCGAAATGGACGAGGAATTAATTAACAAAAAAAAAATGGGAAGAAGGATCTAGTTTACAACGAGGGCGAATCAACGGTGGAAGCCTCCACGTCCATGGCTTCGTCTCCAGCGCCGTTATCGCCGCCGTCATCACCCACTGCTCCCTCCGACTCTTCCTCTGTCCTCTGCTCGTCCTCCTCACTCGAACTCTCTCCACTGTCCGCCTCACTCTCGACCACACCCCTCCTCTTCACGTTACCACGCGGCTCCTCACCAACCCGTCCCGCGATCCTTTCCAGGATGTCACCAATCCGCTCACCAGCTCGCTCGATCGCGACCCTGACGGCCCTGACATCCTTCCTCAGCCCCCCAAGCTCTTGTATAAGGTCTGACGACCCAGCCCGGCGGCGCTTAGGCGTCGTTTCTGCGCCATGCTCGACCAGGTCACACCTCTGCCTCACCCGGGAGCATTCCTGGCAGGCCTTGCCAGGACCACGCACGCAGCGGACCTTACGTCTGACACACCGCGAGCAAGAGGTCCGCTCTCGACTGGGCAACTCGACCTCCACGACTTGGCGCTGACGAAAGTAACCATCAGTATTGTTCAATTAGAGATGAGTTCAAGAAAATGGGCCTACTTACCTTGTTAGGCGCCGAGCCCTCGCCTGATTCCTCTGCGCGTCTCTTCTCTCGTCGAGCTTGCGCCAACTCCTTCTGGGCTCTGGCCCGTTGCTCCCTTTTCTCCTTCTCAACCTTCCTCCTTTCTCGTTCTTCCGCCTCACGCGCCTTACGCTCCTCCTCCTCCCTCACCCGTCGATCCTCTTCCTCCTTCTGGGCCTGCAATCGACGCAGGCGTCGTTCACGAGCTTTGGCCATCGCCAGCTCCTCAGAATCCGACATGCGCTCTTCTAGCGCCGCGTCCACCCAGAGAGACAGGTCGAGAATGTTGTTAGCGCGCGCCAAAGACATTGTAGGAAGTATCGAGAGGCGAGAGCGAGAGTGATGAACAAAAATTTTGATTCTAGCCAGCGGAAACGAAATCCCCGGAAATTGCCGGAAAACTCTCACGCCGTGGAACTTAGGCCTTCAGGGGTTCAGGCCTAAGAGGGGGATACTGTCACGGCCCCGCAAAGTCCCCGCCCCTCTACCACTTTCTGCACCCCCATTCTTACGCCGTTACTCGCGCCGTTAATCTCGCCATTGCCCATCACTTAGCGGCGCCGATAGTGGTTCCCGTTCTACGGCCCCGTAGCAGCGCCTCCTTCGTTTTCCCGCCACCACTTGGGTCCCTCAACCATTCGGCCGGTATCGTTTTATTCTATTCACTCGCTTGACTAACTAGCGGTTGTTATGGTCGCCGTTGATCCGCTCCTTATGGACATTCCTTATTGACAATTGATTATTCCTTTATTGATATTTGATTTATACGTATATTGACATTCTGACCCGCGCGCCTAGATTGTCGGCTTATCCTTTCTGCCTCCCAACTTCGCCGTTCTCTGTCCCATTCATCTCTTCTGTTCCATTACCCTGGTCCTCATCGCTCTTTAGTTCTGTCGTACTTATCATCTCGTTCCCGTCCCGCGCCGGACCGACCGGTCCCTTCTCTGTTCTCCTTTCCTATTTATACTTGTAGTTTACTGTCGATGTACCTCAGTTCGAATATCGACTAGAATTCCCCCCAAGTACTTTCATCTTAAGTTCGCCCCTCAGCTTCATCCCGCTTAAGTCAACGTCGCCGCAAGGTCCTTCCCGCTAACGTGAAATACGGGACAGCCTAGAACGCGTGGCGCAACGCTCTGGCAAAGTCGTTGAAGCCGAAGTCCCAACCCCCTCGACGCCTTGCAACGGAGTAGCTCATTAGCTAAGTGACCACTTACGCCGCCGTACTCCGCCCCGCTTCCCGCGATCCCCTCGAACATAGTTTCTGACACGTTCCACAATCTCGTCAGGGCGGTGCGGTCTGATGTTTGTCACAGATACGACTGGGTGAATCCCTCTTTGTCGGGCGGTGAGCCAGAGTTTGTGTCAGGGACTTGTCCGGGGTCGAGGGGGTCCGGGTGTAGCGTCCGGGACCGAGAGCCTGGCGGGGGGCGGATCGGGTGTGCGTACTGACAGGCCCGATGCGGGACAGTGGTCCCTGGCCACTTAGACTGAAGTGGAAAGTTGTTATTATCATTAAAGGAGAGATATTGTACTACTTACCTGAAGTGGAAAGTTGAGAAGAAGGCTACTTCTTCGGTTCCCACTTCAGGTTCGTTTATATACATGCGGCTTGGATCACATGACGGGTGCCACGTCACCCTCGCACACAGCCGTAACCACCCGGGTGTCTCCGTGGGAGATCCCGAGGGCATCCGGTGCAGGCGCGCATGCTGGGCACAGTGGGAAGTCGCCCGAGGTGCCCGGGCCGGGTACATGGTGGGCGCGCTGCAGATGGGTCAATTGTACATTGATACAGAGAAAGTCGTCCATGTAGAATAAAGGGAGAATAAAGAAGAAGTAAGATAAGGAGAAACTGAGGAGGGGAGGATGAGGGGGGAAGAAGGGAAAGGGGGAGGAGGTAAGGAAGGGTGGACCGGCGGGGTACCAGGTCAGGTTGGGCCAGGTGGGGCCGGGTCAGGCGGGTGTGCCCTGACAGTTTGACAGCGGCGGGGGAGACAACTTTAATAATCGTGAAGGGGCTGGTCCATTTATGGTCCAGCTTCTTGGTTGGGCAGTCTGTCGTGTAATTCTGGGTGCTGAGCCAGACCTGGTCGCCTTCTTGGTACGTAGGGGCTGCCTTGCGGTTCCGGTCGTAGTAGCGGGCCATCTCGTCCACCACGTGCTCTAGCACCGCCTTCGCCTCTTCTTGCATCTTCATCATCCTCGATGAGAAGGCATCAGCAGCTTCTACTTCGGATGTGCGTGTGGGCTCTGTCCCCATCCTAGGGTGTTGGCCAGCGTCGAGCTCGAAAGGGGTTCGGTGGGTGGAGGAGTGGATGCAGTTGTTGTAGGTGAACTCTGCTAGCGGGAGCCAGTCCGCCCAGTTGTCTTGGCGATGGTTGACAAATACCCGGAGGTAAGCCTCTACCTCTTGGTTTACTCTCTCCATCTGCCCGTCTGTCTGGGGGTGGTAGGGCATTGAGGGGGTGAGCTTGACGCTGAGGAGGTCTGCGAGTTCTTTCGAGAATCATGAGACAAAGGCGCTCCCTCTGTCGCTGAGGATCTCTTCAGGGAGACCGTGGTGCTTCCAGACGTGTTCAAGGAAAAGCCGCGTGATCCCCGCTGAAGGAGCGGAGCTGGATCACCTTATGTAACCAGTTTCCTACATCCAATAACGATATTAGAGTTTGTGCTGATTTGCGTACTGACTGTGTTTTGGTTGCCAAATATATGATTGTTCACTGTCTAAACAACAATAAACACCCCCCAACGATCTCACCTGACGTATAGATCGTCTACGGATAAAATTCTATATTGACTTTACTATGATTTCTAGTCAATATTACACCTATATTTACCACTTTTCAGTAGGATGTGATTTTCCTGATAATTTACTGAAGGAAAACTGCTAATAGAATAATTCCACAATAAATGTTACTCAATACAGGAGTGACCAAACTGCTCTTTCTATCGCTTAGAGTGCATGCTAGTTATCTAGCAGGTTCAGGATCGCTCACTTTTCTCCTGTGGTGTGATAACCAAAATTTGCTGAGAGATTATTCAATTAAGAAGTCCCTCCACCAAATTCTCACTAATTCTCACTATGACACTTTTGTTCAGCTGTGTCTAACTGACCCTAACTCACGCTTAGAGTGATGTGTTAGTTTTATATTAGCTAACAACTAATATTTGCTTTTATCTTTTGGAGCAAACGAACCAACCACTGGTGAGGAGAATTAAACTTTTATTTCTACCTGAGGTTTGAGAGGGGGCAGAAGCGGCGGCCTTTTATGCTTTTCAGAGGCCTCTCTACTCCCACACCTCGCACTAGTTACATGTGCTACATTTGTATTATAGATAGTTCTAGAATGATATAGGGGCTTGGGCTGTGTAAGCTTAATAATGGACTTAGGACATGACTCAGCAATAAGTAATTCATTTCTTTGTCTTTTGGGCCGATCTTAGCGGGATCTTGTAGCGCTGAAGCTATGCTCTACACCGCCTTAATTACGAACGGTTATCTTTAGAAATGACTCGGCTATAAAGGAACTTTCTAGACTGTTCTCTAATTGACCCCTTTTTGTGAAGCCGCATCATTACTAATGTTCTAGAGCCTTCCCAATTAATTAACTGATCCGCGGACTTCTGAATCACTTCATGCTTATGATCCGAAATCCAGATCATCAATCATTCCTTTGTTCCGATTTATTTGAGCTTAAAATCAAAAAGTTTTGATGAATCATGGGAAAATATACAAGATCCGGTTTTTTAGCATTTTCTCCTCTTCTGATGCGATCAAAAACTGTCCGCCCACGCCGGGGAATACTCTATCATATGGTATTCGGTCCGCCAGACTTCCGGGCGCCAATATATTTCCCTTGAGTCACATTACTTTTTGTAAGAATTAGCAAATAAATATATATGAATTATAAGGTGTTTCGCCGTTTGAGCGATATCTCCGTCAGTTTTGAAGCTTTTAGAATGAAACAAAACCGTGGATAAAGTTAAGAAACAGTCCTTTCAGATAGTAAAAAGATTACAGTCAAAAGTTTACTGGTTCCCGAGATATTCACATTTCTTTCCCAATGTTCCTTCTTATTCTGCCATCTATGTGCTATTTTCTTGTTGTAGGGTTATATTCTTTGAATATTACACCTATGCCAAGTTCTAGGCATGATTGTAGTAGATTAAATCTCATACTACATGGGTGTAGATAATTTATAATGATCTAATGTCTGTCCAGTCTCATAAAGGCCATGAGATCTGTTAAACGTCTGAACTTGTCACCTGTTCGTTGACTATTCTGATAGATCATTGTTTTATTCTTTGAATATTATTTCTCCTACACCGCTGAGTCCACCGTTGTCACCGTTGGAATTGCGTGGATGTGTTGTAGGAGAAATAACGGACACACTATGGAAACCCATTATGGAAATATGCCAGATAAATCACAGAACCCCATACGACAAGTAGATATGAGAAAATAGAAGGACCTGAACTTTAATGAATTTTAACAAATTTTTTTACAAATTATTACAATTATATGCGATAAATTGAAAGAAAGAAAATTAGCAAAAATACTTCAAGCTTAGCATCAACAAGATGGAATTCTCGGGGGAATTTAGAGCAAATATTAAACAAAGAATTAGGACAATCGACCAAGATTTGACTATAAAAACAATCAGAGAACTTCCACAGAAACTACTTTCCCATGTCTGCACACGTAGCCAAGGATGGAAGTACCATGGAACAAGGATTCCTCAGGAACTAATGCAAAATTCAAAGTCATGTTTATGATAGGAAATGTAGATGTCCCCCAAACGGACCCAATGAAAGTAATTACAGGGAAAACTACCCATAAACGATGGAGATATGACTAAAACTCCCGCAAAACAAGGACAATGCTTAAAAAGCAAGTGCGAAGAATAACCAGTAACAACCGAGACGAGCTTGATAGCCCATTAGAAAGGAAGGGATCTAATCTTAATCCACCCAAATTTTCATAATAAAAGGATCATGCATTAATGAGATATCCAATAATGGGAATAGTGACATCAAAAGTCCGAGCTCAGGGAAAAGACGATGTTTACGTAGGATCCATAATTAAAACATACAACGAAATTTACACGGAAATTATGAAAAATAGGAAACTATAGTTATGCAAATTTTCAGCCCAAACGGTCCAGCTGTTGTAAAGTTATACCAATGATGGGAATATAGAAATCCGCATCATTGTCAGAGACTGGAGATTATTGTCAGAGTCGGAAGTACTGTCAGAAGGCAGATAGAAGACAGATTGGGTTTCTGTCTGAGTT
This sequence comes from Cantharellus anzutake, assembly GCF_015039405.1. Classification (NCBI taxonomy): domain Eukaryota; kingdom Fungi; phylum Basidiomycota; class Agaricomycetes; order Cantharellales; family Hydnaceae; genus Cantharellus; species Cantharellus anzutake. The sequence continues at coordinate 78,614 of NW_024067142.1, read as the reverse complement.
GAGGTCAGAGGTGATGCAGAGGTCTGTTGGAGCGTGCATGCGGATATGCGGGCAGAAATATGCGGCGCGTCCGGAAGTGCTGTTCAAGGTTAGCAGAGTGGGATCGCGGCCTCAGCGACTCAGGTGGAGCGCTGTGCCCTGAGCTTGACGTTTGGGGGAGATCCCATATTTACGGATTGACACTCACAGCGGACTTCAAACAAGACTTGCGGGTGAAGCGGACCTGTAGGAGGAGCGCGGACTCTGTGAGCACGGACTCAGAGGGGGGGAAGCCCCCTTTGCAGAAGGAGGGACTCAGACCAGACAGGGGGGTACTCTAGTTGATTTCAGACTGAGGTCCCCAAAAGTATTTACAAAGTATAAGTAGGTAAGGGAAATCAAAAGAGGGACCAGTCAGTCCGGTGTGGAAATAAGCGGGGACTTGTCAAACTAAACCAAGGACAAGAACCTGGGAAATGGGAAGCAAGGAATGAATAAGGTCAAAGCGGATCAAGTACCAATATTGACAGATTAAATGAATGAATAGGAAAGTGCAATAGCACACGGATCAAATGCCAATATTGGGGTGAACATAATAGGCACTCGGCAAGGAATGAATGTTATGTTGCCAAGTGACAAAAATGGTCAGAGGACAAAAGCGGAGGTCAGCGCGCGGCACCGATACAAGTCCGCAAATAAGCGGGGTCAGTGCGGTGCCGACACAAGTCCGCGAACAGAGTCTGCCAGCACTGTCACACAAGGACAGCATGAAGGCCAACAGAGGTACAGAGGGGAGTGGGAGTGTTGACCTGACCAGAGGTGTCAAGGGCAACCAGAAGTGGCCAGAGGGTGCAGAGATGGCCAGAGGGTGCGGAGTGGGCAGAGGGTGCAGAATGCACGGAAGCGGGGCATGGCTGTGACCACATAGCGGGAAGCAATGAGTGAGGTCCAGATGGAGACAAGGCAGGCATAGGAACTGGAGGGACTGAATGCCGGGAGTGCCAAGGGCTCGGGAACTGGAGGTAAGGTCGGGATGCCGGCAGGGTCTAGGTTCTGATTGTTGGCCAAGTCTCATGCGATAAGGCAGGGGGCCAGACATCGGGTTGGGGGCTGGTTAGGATGGGTTTCGGGTTGGCAGATTCGCCTATCAGCATTGGTTCGCCGCTGATGGAGCCCCGGGATTTGTCGGTCGTGACAATCATGTTTAATGACATGTGAGGGTGGCAATGCAAAGGGAACTGGCCATCGGAACCGAGATCCGCACTTTGGCAGATCACGAAGACCAATTTCCATCCAAATAAGGAAGAGCCCGGTCAAAACAAAGCACGGAAAGTGCACAACAACCTTAGATCATGAGGGAAAAATCTGAAATAAATCACAGAAGCCCATATGAAGGATATAAACACCCACACATACCATAAATCCCAAAAAATTAAACAGAAACAGTGCCCACATACGAACGACTATGGGAATGATGCACGTGATTACCAAATGTGCACACACGAACTTTTGCTAACTCGACGAATACCAGGAAATAGAACACAACTTTAGTACCATTGGAAAGGTGGGAATAAATGAAAATTTATGATACCAAGAACGTGAGAAACCATCCAGAAATGAATGAGATACAAGGACATGAAGTTAGAAACCTGATAACGCGTGGGAAGACAGCTTCAAGAGGTCCAGAGCCCCAAATAAAATACATAAAAATATGATATCCTCAAGGACGACCTACTATAACAACAAACAATACATATGGAGGATTAGGATGTGATAATACAAAGGGGAATCAGGGAAGATGAACGAAATCCACGAAAACCACTAAACTATGATGGACCATGGTGGGAATTTTAGGGAACGATATTCTAATGAAGTGGAGAGCTATAATACATTCATTTGAGTAATTCTTGACTACTAGCAACTTTTTCTTTCGGTTTTAAACCTGAATAATTCACTCATTTACCATTTCAAGTCTCATTTTAACTAAATGTCGCTGAATAAAAATGGAATAAATCAGCTGAAGGTCTCAGCGCAGCCGCACGCATAGTAATGCGAAGTTTGAATTCAGAATTACCGAGTCATAGCAAATTTAATGGTAAATATGAGGAATTTGAAATAGGAAAACTGCAACAAATGCAGCGCAGTCAAGTTTTAATTAACCATTAAAATAGCTTAGGCGAGGAAGGACAATAAGGATTCTAGGCGCAGTCTGACTGCAGTAGAGCCGCAGTTCAGCGCAGCAAAGTGCAGTAGAACTATAGCGTGAAAATTTCATTTTTTATTCAGTTTGAGAAAAATACACTGTAAATAAATCCTGTAAATAGGAGGTAGAGCGTGAAAAAGGAAGGCGACCCAAGGAGTATAAAAGGGAGACCCTTTCTGCAACTTTTCGCCCCCCTTAGAGAAGTAAGAAAATAGAGTATTATTTTTCTCAAGCATTTCTGGTTGTCACTCCAGTGCGAAAAAGTGATATACAGTTAAGATTGCCACTGTAGTAAAAGGCAGCAATTAAGGAGAGAAATATTAAGTAGATATTTCAACAGGAGAGCTGGTTAACACTCCAGATTCCAAAGTGTAAACACAAAACAGTTATTTTGCTACTGTTAAAACAAGCAATAAAATAAGACAAAAATAAAACAAACTCAAGGGACACTCCAGACACAATCCAAATCCATTAACTGAGTAGAATCTTTGAAACTTCACCAAGTAGAAGATTTAATTCAAGTTAAATTCCAAATTAAACAACGCTACACAGAATTACACCTAGACAAATTAAGAAATTTCAATAAAGGAACAGCTCCGCAGGGCTCGGTTTATCTGTAAGTCAATTCCCAGAAACTTTAGACTAACCCATAAAAATAGAATTAGCCAAAACATTCGGATTGGTACTATATTTACAACAAATAATACTAGTACACTTCCCCATCCTAACTAAAGAACCAGGGAACAGCTTGGTGGTGGTCTCGTTTGAACCTCCCAACTGACCTTCCTTCGTTCTCTCCTTCAGCGTTTGGATAGGTGGTCCACTACAACCAGGACAGCGTTGTAGCCCTTGGACTTGGGGAGTTCTCCAATCGTGTCTACTGAGATCACTTGCCAGTGGCGGGCAGGGATCTTGTTTGGGATGAGCTTTCCCACTTTACAAGAGGGGAAGGATTTGACACGGTTGCAGGTTGTCAGGGACGGCTCGAGGAAGGTAGAGGTAGCGGCATAGCGCTCAGCGCTAGTGGCCTGGACAGCGGTGGGGCAGTGAGACTGTATAGTGGGCAGCCCTCGCTCGGGCTTATGTCCCTGTGTGGCTTCTTAGGCTGAAGCGGGAAATGTATTGTTATTAGAGTGGGAAGCTAGACTAAACTAGGGTACTTGCCTGAAGCGGGAAATGAGAAGAAGGTTACTTCTTTGGTCCTGCTTCGGCTTAGTTTATATACATGTGTGAATGGGTCATGTGGAGGTGCCACGTCACCCCCGGACGAAGCCGGGTTACCGCGGGTAGCTCCGCAGTCGATCCCGAGTGTTAGAGGGGAAATACAAGTAGGAGTGTGCGGCATGTCCGGCGTCACAGTGCCCCTACAGGGTGCTCAGCATCGGACGCGTCTGTGCTACAAGTGTAGGAAAGAAAGAGAGGTCGTCTGTATAAAGATAGAAAAGAGAAGAAGGAAAGAGGAGAGGATGAGACGATGAGACGAAAAGGAGAAGGAGGTGGCAGCGGCGTGCCCTGACACAGGTGTCGCATCCACGTACGTACCGCCTGACATACTCTGCCATCCGTTGTAGGAGAAACAACGGCCACACTATGGAAACCCATTATGGAAATATGCCAGATAAATCACAAAACCTCATACGACAAGTAGATATGAGAACATAGAAGGACCTGAATTTTAACGAATTTTACGAATTTTTACGAATTATTATGACTATACACGATAAATCGAAAGAAAGAAAAATAACAAAAATACTTCAAGCTTACCATCAACGAGACGGAATTCTCGGGGGAATTTATAGCAAATATTAAACCAAGAATTAGGACAATCGACCAAGATTTGACTATAAAGATAATCAGAGAACCTCCACGGAAACTACTTTCCCACGTCCGCACACGTAGCAAGGATGGAAGTACCACGGAACAAAGATTCCTCAGGAACTAATGCAAAAGTCAAAGTCGTGTTTATAATAGGAAATGTAGATGTCACCCAAACGGAACCAATGAGAGTAATTACAGGGGAAACTACCCATAAACGACGGAGATATGACTAAAACTCCTGCAAAACGAGGACAATGTCTAAAAAGCAAGCGCGAAGATTAACTAGTAACGACCGAGACAAGCTTGATAGCCCATTAGAAAGAAAAGGATCTACTTTTAATCCTCCCAAATTTTCATAATAAAAGGATCATGCGTTAATGAGAAATCCAATAACGGGAATAGCGACATCAAAAGTCCGAGCTCAGGGACAAGACGATGATTGCGTAGGATCCATAATTAAAACATACAACGAAATTTACACGGAAATTATGAAAAATAGGAAACTATAGTTATGCAAATTCTCAGCCCAAACGGTCCAGCCGTTGTGAAGTTATACCCATGACGGGAATATAGGAATCCGCATCATGTGTAATGACACGTGAGGGTGGCGATGCGCAGGGAACCGGCCGTCGGAACCGAGATCCGCACTTCAGCAGATCGCGAAGACCAATTTCCGTCCAAATAAGGAAGAGCCCGGTCAAACAAAGCACGAAAAGTGCAAAACAACCTTAGATCATGAGGGAAAAATCTGAAATAAATCACAGAAGCCCATATGAAAGAAATAAACACCCGCGCATATCATAAATCCCGAACAACTAAACGAAAACGGCTCCCGCATACGAACAACTATGGGAACGACGCACGTGATTACCGAATGTGTGCGCGAAACTTTGCTAACTCAACGAATACAGGGAAATAGAACACAACTTTAGTACCATTGGAAAGGTGGGAATAAATGAAAATTTATGATACCAAGAACGTGAGAAAAACATCCAGAAATGAATGAGATACAAGGACATGAAGTTAGAAACCTGAAAACACGTGGGAAGACAGCTTCAAGAGGTCTAGAGCCCTAAATAAAATACATAAAAATATGATATCTTCAAGGAAGACCTACTATAACAACGAACAATACATATGGAGGATTAGGATGTGATAATACAAAGGGGAATCAGGGAAGATGAATGAAATCGACGAAAACCACTAAACTATGATGGACCATGGTGGGAATTTTAGGGAACAATATTCTAATGAAGTGGAGAGCTATAATACATTCGTTTGAGTAATTCTTGACTACTAGCAACTTTTTCTTTCGGTTTTAAACCTGAATAATTCACTCATTTACCATTTCAAGTCTCATTTTAACTAAATGTCACTGAATAAAAATGGAATAAATCAGCTGAAGGTCTCAGCGCAGCCGCATGCATAGTAATGCGAAGTTTGAATTCAGAATCACCGAGTCATAGCAAATTTAATGGTAAATATGAGGAATTTGAAATAGGAAAACTGTGACAAATGCAGTGCAGTCAAGTTTTAATTAACCATTAAAATAGCTTAGGTGAGGAAGGACAATAAGGATTCTAGGCGCAGTCTGACCGCAGTAGAGCCGCAGTTCAGCACAGCTGAGCGCAGTAGAACTATAGCATGAAAATTTCATTTTTTTATTCAGTTTGAGAAAAATACACTGTAAATAAATCCTGTAAATAGGAGGTAGAGCATGAAAAAGGAAGGCGACCCAAGGAGTATAAAAGGGAGACCCTTTCTGCAACTTTTCGCCCCCCTTAGAGAAGTAAGAAAATAGAGTATTATTTTTCTCAAGCATTTCTGGTTGTCACTCCAGCGCGAAAAAGTGATATACAGTTAAGATTGCCACTGTATTAAAAGGCAGCAATTAAGGAGAGAAATATTAAGTAGATATTTCAACAGGAGAGCTGGTTAACACTCCAGATTTCAAAGTGTAAACACAAAACAGTTATTTTGCTACTGTTAAAACAAGCAATAAAATAAGACAAAAATAAAACAAACTCAAGGGACACTCCAGACACAATCCAAATCCATTAACTGAGTAGAATCTTTGAAACTTCACCAAGTAAAAAATTTAATTCAAGTTAAATTCCAAATTAAACAACGCTACACAAAATTACACCTAGACAAATTAAGAAATTTCAATAAAGGAACAGCTCCGCAGGGCTCGGTTTATCTGTAAGTCAATTCCCAGAAACTTTAGACTAACCCATAAAAATAGAATTAGCCAAAACACTCGGATTGGTACTATATTTACAACAAATAATACTAGTACACTTCCCCATCCTAACTAAAGAACCAGGGAACAGCTTGGTGGTGGTCTCATTTGAACCTCCCAACTGACCTTCCTTCGTTCTCTCCTTCAGCGCCTCAAACGGTGCAGGTTCCACTTCTGGTTTGTGGGCTTCCTGGGCCATCTGCTGAGATGGTGTCGTGGTTGCTCTTAGTTCATGTCCCCACCCTGGAGGGATGATGGCAGCGTAAATCCCATCCCCAGGTTCCACCACAGGGTCCGAATCGGCGTGTCCTCGCACCAACTGGCAGGAGGATGGGCAGCAGGACATACTGACCTTTTGTCGCATCCAGTCTACCTCTGGGTTGTGGTGCAGCAACCATGAGTGTCCTATGATGAGGGACTGCCGCCTGAGGTTTGCGACGGCAAAGCGGGCCCGCTCCGTGTGCCATCCAAATGTCAGGAGTGCCTCTAGTTCCTCAGTTATGGCCCCATTCTCATTTGGGGTCCCATCGACATTGTGGACAGAGATGGGTTGGGGGAGCGGGATCATCTCGAGCCAGTGTTTTCTGACAAACTCGGGGCTTACGAAGTTCCCAGTGGCTCCCGAGTCTAGGAGGGCCGATGCAGAGACAGTGGCGAGGGAGGTCAGGGCAGTCAGCTTTACAGCTAGGTTGAGGGATCTGGGGGGTTGCTTGGACAGCACGTAGATGGCAGGTGGTGGGACCACTACCTCTGGCGCTGCGCTTGGTGTTTCTCTGTCCTTACTGATCGAGGACGCAGTTTTCCTCTTTTTCTTGGCGATGACTTGGTGGAATTTGGATGTCAGTGCTGGCTTAGGCATGTCATGGTATCTACACGAGCTAGTACTATCGCCTACAGGCAGCCGGGGCGCGTCCCTCACTGGTCGCCTTCCTGAAAATCCTCTTGGGCTTCTACCTCTTGCCCTTCTCCTCCATCTGTCTCCGTCCCTGGTTCATCCACCAGTTGCCTCCTCAGCCCCTCCATGAGTGCCCTGAGGTCCTCTGGGTGCATCTGCCTGGCTCGGTGGGTTTTTGGCTGCGGGCAGTCCCGCACGATGTGCCCCAGTGCATTGCAATTGTAGCAGAGGCCACTTCGTCTTTGGTCTATCCTCGAGCAGTCAAGGTCCATAGGTTGCGGCCCTCCCCCACTGCAGGGCGGGCTGCAGGAGGTGGTGGTGCAGCAGCAGGTTGGGGGCATGGCGGTGCGGGGGCTGAGTGGGCTTGTGGGAGGGTGGTAGAGAGTGGGAATCTCGCAGGTGGGAGCTGGGGCCTGACTGGGGGGAAGCAGGGCTGGGTTGCCTGGAAGCGTCGCCACTGGTTGTCGAGGAGGGTGGCCTCACGTTTCCACTCAGCCCAGGTAGTCGGCATGGGGCAGAGGCAGTAGATGCTCTCTCGGAGTCGGGAGTTGATCGCCTGTTCAAAGCGGTCTACTAGCCCTACGTCTCCTAGCTGCGAGGTGGGGCCGAGGATCTCGAACTCTTGGATGACCTTGTCCACAGAGTCAGTGCCTTGTCGCAAGGTGGCCAGCTTCTGCCTGGCTGTGGCTTCGCAGTTTGGGTCTTGGAACATGGCGTCAAGTTCCATGTTGAACTCGTCCATGGTAAGCCCCAGGGAGCCCGTTGTCAGCAGTGCGATGGTACACTGCATTGCCCATGCTCCCGCAGTCCCTCCCTTCATGTAAGACAGGACAAAGAGGATCTGGGAGAGGGCATCGGGAAACTCTGCTGCCCAAATGTGGAAGTAGATGCCACATTCAGCCTTGAAGCGGTCAAGGTCTTCAGTTGCTCCGGAGAAGGGGGTGGGGGGGCAACTTTAGGCGGTTTGGGTCTGGGGGCGGGTGCAGGCACAGCTGGGGGTTGGTTCTGGACTTGGCTCTCTACGATAGCTTGGAGCTCTTGGAATCGGGACAGCAGCTCGTCATACTGCTCTTTGGTCACCATAGCGGGGGAGATGGGGGAGGCAGGGGAAATGAGGTTAAAGCCTTCTTCTGCTGTCAGGGACAGCTCCAAAAGTGGCAAGGTCCCAGCGCGAGGGACTCGATGGGACAGATGTTGGCTATGCGTAGCAGCGGTCCTGTCGTGGGGTGAGCGTCCCTGACCACTTAGTCTGAAGTGGGAAGTTGTATTATCATTAAAGGGGAGAAGCTACAGTACTTACCTGAAGTGGGAAGTTGAGAAGAAGGCTGCTTCTTCTGTTCCCACCCCAGGCACTATTATATACATGCAGTTGGGGTCACGTGGGAGGAGCCACATCATCTCCGCACACAGCTGCACTTCCCTGGGTATCTCCGCAGGAGATCCCAGAGGTGTGCCGCTCTGTGAGCGGGAATGTGCGTGGTGGGCGTGGTGATCGGGGGAGCAGGGTTAGGTGTGTAGTGATACATAGAGAAGGGGAAGTTGACCATGGAATGGAAATAGAAAGAAAGAAGGAAAGGGAAAAGAAGAAACAGGGAGTGATAGTGGGGGAGTGGAGTAGGGCGGCGCGGCGCGGCGCAGGGTCAGGTGGGGTGTGCCCTGACACTGCTAGGGACATGGAGTACGTGGCTTTTCTCTTTCTCCTTGTTCTCTTTCATGCAATTACCATGTCGTGGACGCTTTGACCTCATGACAGAGCACAAACATTGCATTCATACCACATCCATGCACTCTCCCTCAGTTCTCCAACATGAGACTGAGGTGAAGGAACATCCATTCATATTTTCCACAATCCCAACCAACCTGTGTTATGTTCATGTATTGTAGCTACATAATCATAGGTTGTAATGTCACTCATTCTCAACATCGGACTGGGCAGTGACCAGTGAGCTAGGGTGCTTCAATAAACAGGCAGATTGGATGCGGTATTGTTCATTTTGAGAGTTGCCACAAGTGCAGGGAGACAGCCATAGTGACATATGTACAATGTGAGACATGGATGAAAACAAAGGTGGAGGAAGGGTGCTGTCGGACAGTTGGATCAAATTGCAGTAACTGTCACGACCCGGCATTCCCCGGGGCCAGACGACCTCCTCCCTGACCTTCTCCCACGCCTGAACACTCCCCGCACACTCCGCTTGCCGCCCATCGCCGTCTAACCACTTCCCGCCACCTCTCCACAACACCTCTCCTCTTTGTCGTTGAACGACCTAGCAGCGCAGAGTGCCGCGACCTGTTGTTCCATGTTTCGCCGCACCTTGTTATCTCGCAGCGAAGGTCACGCTTGACCTTCGCTGTCTTGAACACATGCTCTTTGTTTGTTTTCCTCCTTCTTTTCTCCGCCCGCAATCTCTGTGAGATCTGGCGACTTATTCCCTATTCAGTTCCCTAGCGCTTATATACAGCTTGTAACTAATGCTTGTACTGTAGTTTGAAATCAACTAGAATCCACCCCTAAGCTTACCTCTGTCCCCCGTGAGACCTCCGACCTTCTGAAGTATCGGGACCACGTCAAGAACGAGGCGCAACGCTCCTCCTCGAGTCGTTGAAGCCGAAATCCCGGCCCACTCGCCTAAGTAGCCTCGGCTTCGAGATCGGTGGGGTTTATCCCTCGCTAAAGCTCGGTCGTGCATAGGATGCCTTTACCACTAGCGGGCAACGTTCAGTTGCCTACGGCTACCATCGGTGAAGTTTCGCACGGTTCTGACAGTATTTCGAACTCCCTATCGCTCTTGATGCCCTTACGATGTCACGACGTACGACTCGCTCGCAGGTCAGGAACGCTGTGGCAGGACCTTCTACGATGCCTTATAGAGACTACAGCTCTAGTATGCCATTTGAAAGAGGTAGGACAGAGGAGAGACAATTTGAGAGTTTTACGGCGGGTGATGAGTACTACCCACGCTCCTCAACCCCGAGAAGGCGATGCCGAGACGCTAGCAAAAGCGACTCAGACGACGACCTTAAGGGTGGTAACGAGGGCGAGGAAACAGCTCAGGCTCCGCCACCGCCAGTGACTGAAAGAAGGACTTCAGGCGCTGCAGCTGAAGCAGCCGCTGCGGCTACCAAAGGCAATGGTGAGGATGACATCGAGGAAATCAATCCCGAGGAAGTCGATCCGAAGGATAAAGTCAACTTCATGCTCACCAGAGCAATCTCGGAGCTAACCCGCACTACCCGCAGCATCCGCCTGATCATCCCTACACCTCCGCCACCAGCACCACCTCCTCTGCCTCCACGCCGCGAACCCCCCCATAAAAAAGTCCGCAAACCCGACCAGTTCAACGAATCAGACCCTAAAAAACTCCGCACGTTCTTCATTCAATGGGAAGTAAATTTCAAAACTCGAGCCTACGCCTTCCCCGACGAATCCGACAAGGTGTTGTATGCGGTGTCACACCTAAAAGGGCCGGCCCTCAACTTATTCGAGCCCGACCTCCTCCGCCGTCATCGCCTAGGTCGAGAACCACGTTGGATGAACAACTGGGAAAGGTTTGTGCACGAGTTAGAGCGCAACTTCAGCCTGCACGACCCTATCGGCGAGGCTGAAGAGTTGTTATTCAACCTCACGATGAAGGATGGGCAGCGAGTTGGTAAATACGTGATCGAATTCAACCGCTATGCGGGCAAATTGGATAATTTCGGTGAAGGGGCACTCTGCGCCATGTTCAATTGCGGATTACCGGATCGAATTAAGGATGAGATCACTCGTTTCGGTAAGCCCATGTCGTTATACAACTTACAAGACCTAGCCGAAGATATCGATGGCTGCTACTGGGATCGTAAGGTTCAGACGGAGCGGTGTAGGCGGGATAATCGCCCACGTGCAGAGCCGGCTCGGATACCCGTTCACACATTCAGAAAACCACTTTCATTCATGCGACGACTCGGTATGGAATTAGTATCTAGAAATAGTCCTAATTCGTACGATTCTGACGATACCAAGAACGTCCCAATCGGTGGAGAATTGACAGAGTTCTATGTTGGGCAAGTTAGGCACGGGCATGTGTGGGCGTGGGAATCTCAAGCGGCAACCCAGAATTCCTGCCTCACTCGTTCCCACGGCGTCTAATAAATTGGTAAAAATGCTCATTGGCTGCGTGAGAGTTATCTCCGGCTTCATTTCCAATTTTGGCCTTTAATTCCGTAAATCCGTTGAGATATTGCTTATTTTCTTTTATTTTAATATTTTTGCATCATTTCAGTTATTGATCAATATTCTTTTATTGATACTGTTACCCTTTTTTATTACTTCGCCTAATAAGGTATGCAGGTGCCATATGGTACCAATATTTCCCATCAATTATTCTAAAAATAATTGTTCCTTATATCCTGTACATACCGGATTCTGGAAAAGAAGTTCTCCCCTCCCCCAAAAAAAAATTCTCTAAGGTGCTAGGATGCGCTAGAGTGGGTGTGAGTGTGTGGAATCCAACAGTAGGAATAAGGGCAACTGTCTAGCCCACAACGAGTGGGTAGTAGATTAGTTGAGCCCGGACCTTGCGGAATCCCGGAGAACCCACCATGGAGTTTAAGGATTGAGAGCGTAGCGAAGTTTAGTCAAGAAGTAGGAGTTTTGGAGAGTTTGGCCCCACGAGCTTAGTCGGCATAGAGAGCCGCTAGCCCTCTTGCAGCGGCGCAACAAGCCTGTTCACGACGACAAATCGCCGCATAAATCCTCTCCCACAAAACACCAACGCCCTTCCGACCCCCCACCTAACCCTAGTAACAAAACGCCAAAGGACAAGGAGTCCAACGGCAAACCAAAACCCGACCTCACTGCAAAACTCGACAAAAATGGCAGGCTCACGAAGGAAGAGCGCCAACACCACTTTAATAATAAGCTTTGTATGTTCTGCGGAAAGGCCGGTCATGTAGCTAAGGATTGCTACAAGGCTGGCTCTAGCACTTCCAAGGCTAGGGCAGCCAAGGTGGCAATGCCTGAACCGGAGTCAGACTCGTCGTCTGACCCAAAAAATTAGCCAGCAACCATCCGGACCATGCACGATCGGACGGTTGCGGTCAACCGGTTCGTGCGCAGAGGGAGGTGCGCTTGAACGCGTCCGCCCTCTCCAGCCCCAATTCTTTCTCTGTCCCGGTTTCCTTTTGTTCCATTGATGGTCGATTTCCTAGTTCAAGGGGAATGCCCCCAGCTCTCCTTTGTTTTCCACTTCCGGGACTTCTGTCTCCCATTCGCATATGTTCTCTCCTGATGGTCTACTTTCTCCAGACAAATGTGATCCCTCCATTGTTTTCTCCGCTCTCATAGATTCAGGTTCCTCTGACTGTTTTATTGATACAGAATTGATTAATAAAATAAAGATCCCGACCTATACCGTGACCCCTATGCAGCTCCGCTTATTCGACGGCACCACAAACAATGTGATAACCCGCACCATCGATCTCCCCGTCCGTTTTATTACCGGTGATGTTACCCCGATGACATTCTTTGTCACCCCATTGGATGGCTCTTGTGCTATCGTCCTTGGACATAACTGGCTCGCCCGATACAATCCATTGATTGACTGGGTAAAGAGCAGTTTAACTTTCCAGACGTCTGAACAATCCAGTCCGATCCCCCAGAGCTCTCCTGAACCATCGCCGAATGCTGTTCCTCCAGCGGACACATCGGTTCCTGTATCCAAAGACACACCGAGTAATCCCGACCGCCAGGCTCCTTTGATCGAGTTAGTCAGCCCTGCAGCATTTGTCCGCGCTGCCCGACTAGAAGGTTCCGTAACCTTCAGCCTGAGCATCCCATCCCAAGCGAGCGAGCTGCGCTCATCCACCTTGTCCGAGCCCGCCGACCTCGAAGCCGTACCGAAGGTCTATCACAAATTCGCCGATGTGTTTAGCAAAAGCAAGGCTAACACTCTGGCGCCACATCGTGAGTTCAACCTGAAGATCGAGCTAGAGGAAGGTGCGCACCCCCCGTTGGGAACCCTGTATTCCCTATCCCCGACCGAACTTGAGGCTCTCCGAGCATTCCTAGACGAGCACCTGGCAACCGGCTTCATTAGGCCGTCTTCATCGGCTCACGCCGCGCCGGTGCTCTTTGTCCGCAAGAAAGATGGATCGCTCCGTCTTTGCGTGGATTTCAGGGGCCTCAATCAGATTACAAAGAAAGATAGATACCCGCTGCCTCGCATAGCAGACCTGCTAGATGCCCCGAGCCAAGCGAAGGTCTATACAAAACTCGACCTGCGGCACGCCTACCACCTTGTGCGCATCACCACAGGCGACGAGTGGAAGACCTCGTTCCGAACCCGCTATGGTTCCTATGAATGGCTAGTCATGCCATTCGGGCTCACCAATGCACCTGCGGCGTTTCAGCGGTTCGTCAACTCTATCTTCGCCGACCTCTTAGATGTCTGTGTTGTCGTATACCTGGATGATATCCTAGTGTACTCTGAGGATGAAGCCTCCCATGAGGAGCACGTCCGGGAAGTCCTCCAAAGGCTTCGACAGCATGGGCTGTTCGCCAACCCGAAGAAATGTGAGTTCCATACCGAGACTACGGAGTACCTCGGGTACGTACTTTCTCCTAGCGGACTTGCCATGTCCTCAGAGAAGGTGAAGGCCATCCAAGATTGGCCCGAGCCCCGTAAGGTAAAAGACATTCAGTCTTTCTTGGGATTCGCCAATTTCTATCGGCGATTCATCCACAAGTATTCCGATATTGTGGTACCACTGACCCGGCTCACCCGAAAGGGGGCCCCTTGGGTATTCACCGACGATTGTCATTCGGCTTTCCAACAACTTAAGGACGCCTTCACTTCCGCCCCCATTTTGACCCATTGGGTTCCCGACGTGCCGATCATAGTCGAAACCGATGCCTCCGATTACACGATTTCAGGCATTATCTCTATCTGCTGTGCGGATGACGAGATACGCCCTGTCACTTTTCGTTCGAGGACATTGACAGCGCCAGAACTCAACTACGACACCCACGACAAGGAGCTTCTAGCAATCTATGAAGCATTCCGAGGGTGGCGGCATTATTTGGAAGGTTCCGGTACCCCCATCGATGTGGTTACTGACCACAAGAATTTGGAATACTTCTGCACCACGAAGCTCCTAACGCGCTGCCAGGCTCGTTGGTCTGAGTTTCTCTCTCAATTTAACTTGGTTGTCCGTTTCCACCCGGGAAGACTCAGCGCGAAACCAGATGTGTTGACTAGACGCTGGGACGTCTACCCCAAAGAGGGGGATAGGGACTACGCTCGCGTAAACCCTCAGAACTTCCGACCAGTGTTCATGCAGGAGCAGCTTGCATCCTCCCTAAGAGCTACATACCTCGCCGAACCCGTGCTACGAGCGAGCTCCCTCGTCGACGTTGACGCCATCCACAAAGACATCCTAGCCGCCCTCCCCACTGATCCCACCATCGCCGACTACCTCGCTGGCCCGATCCCAGAGGACTCCCATTGGTCTTGAGACGCAGATGGCCTATTACGGCTAGACAACCGAATCTACGTCCCTGATGCCAACGACCTCCAGCTTCCCATCCTGAGGTATAAGCATGACCACCCGCTCTCTGGCCACTTCGGGCAGAACCGAACCTTGGATCTGTTACGCCAAGAGTACACCTGGCCGGGCGTCTGCACGTTCGTCAAGGACTATGTGTCCTCTTGTACGGCTTGCGCCCGCGCCAAGGCCCCACGACACAAGCCGTATGGCTTGCTCAAACAGCTACCTATTCCCGAACGCCCGTGGCACTCCATATCAATGGATTTCATTGAGCAACTTCCCGACTCCTCCGGCTTCACGGCTATCTTGGTTATCGTCGACCGGCTATCAAAGCAGTGCGTCTTCGTACCAACGACCAATACCATAACAGCCCCGGAGTTAGCAAAATTGTTCCTCCTTCACGTCTTCTCTAAGCACGGCGTTCCATCCCACATAACCTCTGATAGGGGTTCAGAATTCGTCTCCCACTTCTTCCGCTCCCTTGGCAAGGCATTGGACATTCGCCTACACTTCACCTCGGGTTACCATCCCAAAGGCGACGGTCAGACCGAACGAATGAACCAAACACTGGAGCAGTACCTGTGCGTCTATTGTAACTACCAGCAGGACAATTGGTCTGAGCTCCTGCCTCTGGTGGAGTTCGCCTACAATAACGCGCCAAATGCTACAACCGGTGTTTCACCGTTCTTCGCAAACAAAGGTTACCACCCAAACCTTGCCATACACCCCGAGCGAGATCTGACTTCGGCGCAAGCCCAGGAGTACTCGGTCAATCTCGACTCTCTCCACCAATTCCTACACGAGGAAATGAACCACGCACAGCAACGTTACCAAGGCCCTGCGGATGCTCGACGGCTACCTGCTCCCCCGTTCGACATTGGCAGCTCCGCATTCGTGAAGGCCAAGTACTTCCGCACCACCAGGCCTTCGGCGAAGCTCACCGATAAGAACCTTGGGCCGTTCGAGATCATCGCGCAGCCAGGTTCTCATTCTCGTACTCTCCGCCTCCCCGACACCATGAAGGCTGTGCACCCAGTCTTTCATGTCTCCCAACTTGAGCCCACTGTCCCCAACCCCATCCCAAACCGCATGCAGCCGCCACCGCTGCCAATCGAAATCAATGGCGAACTTGAATATGAGATCGCCGAGATCCTCGACTCTAAAATCGATCGCCGGCGAAGCTGCAAGCTGTTGTACCTCGTACGTTGGGATGGTTACGAAGGGACTACAGAAGAGACTGAGTGGCTCCCCATGACCGAACTTGGTCACGCTTCAGACCTTGTTGCGGACTTTCACTCACGATACCCAGATAAGCCGGGACCAAATCGTGCCTAAGGCACGGGACGGAATGGATGGATTGCGCTTAAGGATCATGTAAGAACAAAGTGGAGTAGGAGTCGGAAGTAGACGTTGTGGGACGATCGACCCTAGACCCCGTCACGCTCGCCTCCCTCTCCCCTGCTTCCCTCGCCTCATGCCTCGCCCTCGCCTCCATCAACTGCCTCTCTTCAGTGTCACAAACGTGTTCCAACAATCATCCCGCCACAGCGGTTAGACCAGAGATCGCTTGATGGATGTCGTGAAGCACATCATAGATCCTGTCTTTGTCGTTGACCACCTCATCTTCCTCCGTCTCCACATCGTCCACATCCATCGTTGACCCCTCTCCTTTCGGCGCTTTGATACAAGGTCGCTTCGTAGATTGAGGCATCCCCGCTCCGCGTACACACTTCTGCCTGGACTTCTGACACGCAGCGCAGACGCCACGATCGCTGTTGCCTTTAACACACTCCACGCCTCTCTTCACGCAACGTTTGCAGGGGGGCAGTCCTTCCCCTGCCACTGATGTAGCAGCAGGACGCTTTGATCAGGGCGATCAGTAAGGGTTCCTGGCGAAGATCATGCTGATCAGGGTACTCACCTTGCCTGCGACCACATCTGACGCCTTCGATCGCCTCTCCTCCTCAGCGGCAAGATGTGCAGCCTCAGCTCGAGCCCTGGCCGCCTCCTCTTGTTGTTGGGCCTCATGACATGCAATCTCAGCCCTGCGACGCCGCAACCTCTCCGCCTGTTTCTGTTCCATCAACTCTACATCGTCATCGGACTGATCGACAATGTCCTCCTTGCTCCACGTCCTTATATCCGCTGGATTTTTCTTGGGAGCCATGAGGATGGAAGATCAGGTTGTTGTGGTGGTAAGTTCGATCACCGTGCCAGCGGAACCAAAATTTCGGGCTCAGCCGAACCGGTTCCCACACCAGTTCCTTGGGACTTCAAGGGTTCAGTCCTAAGAGGGGGATACTGTCACGACCCGGCGTTCCCCAGGGCCAGACGACCTCCTCCCTGACCTTCTCCCATGCCCGAACACTCCCCACACACTCCGCTCGCCGCCCGTCGCCGTCTAACCACTTCCCACCACCTCTCCACAACACCTCTCCTCTTTGTCGTTGAACGACCTAGCGGCGCAGAGCACTGCTGTCAGAAACTGTGTTCATGGTGATCGCAGGAAGCGGAGCGGAGTACAGCGGCGTGAGTGGTCACTTAGCTAATGAACTACTCCGTTGCAAGGCGTCGTGGGGGTTGGGACTTCGGCTTCAACGACTTGGCTAGAGCGTTGCGCCACGCGTTCTAGGCTGTCCCGTATTTCACGTTAGCAGGAAAGACCTTGCGGCGACGTTGACTTAAGTGGGGATGAAGTTGAGAGGCGAACTTAAGACGAGAGTACTTGGGGGGGAATTCTAGTCAATATTCGAACTAAGGTACATCGACAGTAAACTACAAGTATAAATAAGAAAGGAGAACAGAGAAGGGACCGGTCAGTCCGGCACGGGACGGGAGCGGGTTGATAAGTACGACAGAACTAAAAGAGCGATGAGGACCAGGGTAATGGAACAGAAGAAATGAATGGAACAGAGGACGGCGAAGTTGGGAGGCAGAATGGATAGGCCGACAATCTAGGCGCGCGGATCAGAATGTCAATATACGAATAAATCAAATATCAATAAAGGAATAATCAATTGTCAATAAAGGAATGTCAATAAGGAGCGTATCAATGGCAACCATAACAACCGCTAGTTAGTTAAGCGAATGAATAGAATAAAACGGTATCAGCCGAATGGCTGAGGAACCCAAGTGGTGGCAGGAGAACGAAGGAGGCGCTGCTACGGGGCCGTAGAACGGAAACCACTATCGGTGCCGCTAAGTGATGGGCAATGGCGAGATTAACGGGCACGAGTAACGGCGCAAGAGTGGGGGTGCAGAAAGTGGTAGAGGGGCAGGGACTTTGCGGGGCCGTGACAGCTGCGTGTCAGAATCTGGATTATTGTCGGAGTGAGGAATACTGTCAGAGATCTGGGATGCTGTCAGAGACTGGGAATATTGTTGGAGTCTGGCAGACTGTCAGAAGACAGATAGAAGACGGATTGGGTTCTGTCTGAGTTGAGGTCGGAGGTGATGCAGAGGTCTGTTGGAGCGCGCGTGCGGATATGCGGGCGGAAATATGCGGCGCGTCCGGAAGCGCTGTTCAAGGTTAGCAGAGTGGGATCGCGGCCTCAGCGACTCAGGTGGAGCGCTGTGCCCTGAGCTTGACGTTTGGGGGAGATCCCATATTTATGGATTGACACTCACAGCGGACT
The DNA here is from genome assembly GCF_015039405.1 of Cantharellus anzutake. Lineage (NCBI taxonomy): Eukaryota > Fungi > Basidiomycota > Agaricomycetes > Cantharellales > Hydnaceae > Cantharellus > Cantharellus anzutake. The sequence goes on along the minus strand of NW_024067142.1, from coordinate 60,315 downwards.
TCAAACAAGACTTGCAGGCGGAGCGGACCTATAGGAGGAGCGCGGACTCTGCGAGCACGGACTCAGAGGGGGAAGCCCCCTTTGCAGAAGGAGGGACTCAGAACAGACAGGGGGGGTACTCTAGTTGATTTCAGACTGAGGTCCCCAAAAGTATTTACAAGGTATATAAATAGGCAAGAGGGAATATAGAAAGGCCGGTCAGTCCGGCGTGGTCCGGCGCGGAGATAAGCGGGGATTGTCAAACTAAATAAGGACAAGAGCCCGGGAACTGGAAAGGAGGAACAGATCAATAACCTAGTGCCAATAAAGAGGGGATCAAATGCCGATATTGGCAGGGAAGCAAACAATAAATGGCACTCGGCAAGGAATGAATGATAAGCTGCCAAGTGACAAATGGCCAGAGGAAAAGCAGAGGTCAGCGCGCGGCGCCGATACAAGTCCGCAAATAAGCGGGGTCGGTGCGGTGCCGACACAAGTCCGCGAACAGAAGTTGATCTGCCAGCACTGTCACACAAGGACAGCATGAAGGCCAACAGAGGTACAGAGGGGAGTGGGAGTGTTGACCTGACCAGAGGTGTCAAGGGCAACCAGAAGTGGCCAGAAGGTGCAGAGATGGGCAGAGGGTGCGGAGTGGGCAGAGGGTGTGGAGTGGGCGGAAGCGGGGCATGGCTGTGACCACATAGCGGGAAGCGATGAGTGTGGTTCAGATGGAGACAAGGCAGGCGTGACTGAATGCCGGGAGCGCCAAGGGCTCAGGAACTGGAGGTAAGGTCGGAATACCGGCAGGGTCTAGGTTCTGATTCTTGGCCAAGTCTCACGCAGTAAGGCAGGGGGCCAGACATGGGGTTGGGGGCTGGTTAGGATGGGTTTCGGGTCGGCGGATTCGCCTATCGGCATTGGTTCGCCGCTGACGGAGCCCCGGGATTTGTCGGTCATGACACTGTGACCCGTTGTTCCATGTTTCACCGCACCTTGTTATCTCGCGGCGAAGGTCACACTTGACCTTCGCTGTCTTGAACACATGCTCTTTGTTTGTTTTCCTCCTTCTTTTCTCCGCCTGCAATCTCCGCGAGATCTGGCGACTTATTCCCTATTCAGTTCCCTAGCGCTTATATACAGCTTGTAACTAATGCTTGTACTGTAGTTCAAAATCAACTAGAATCCACCCCTAAGCTTACCTCTGTCCCCTGTGAGACCTCCGACCTTCTGAAGTATCAGGACCGCATCGAGAACGAGGTGCAACGCTCCTCCTCAAGTCGTTGAAGCCGAAATCCCGGCCCACTTGCCTAAGTAGCCTCGGCTTCGAGATCGGTGGGGTTTATCCCTCGCTAAAGCTTGGTTGTGCATAGGATGCCTTTACCACTAGTGGGCAACGTTCGGTCACCTACAGCTACCATCGGCAAAGTTTTGCACAGTTCTGACAGTAACACACAAAGGATGCAGCACTTATGCAACTCAGAGAGTTGCCCAAGCTTGTGCAGTTGTTACACAATACAGCGTGGTAACGGACTTAGGGGAGCCGGGACCGAGGCACTTTTGATGCACTTCAGACCAGAGCACCGTGAACGCCCTATTGCAAAGTTCTAAACTGGAGCTAAAGTCGCTCTAAACTGAGGTCTCACGTGAGCCAAAATTTGGGCCAGTTTAGATGCAATTTAGAATCCAGTTTAGACTCAGTTTAGCCAACTGTGAAACCCCCTAATGTATGTGCCTGGCTTCTGTGTCATCGCGGGCTGCGCGCTTCCCGAATTGTGGAAGGCCCAGGATCAGATGATGCGGCGATGGTTGAACCATTCTCCGGGGTTGGAGCGTCAGACGACCGGTTGCATGTGTCAGTGTTCTGGACAATTTCCGATGTGGCTCTTTGGTGCAACGCACCAGCTGGCGTCCCACCCATATGCATGCCCACATTCGACGTCAACCGGGACGAATGAATTATACCGTCCGGCTCGCCACCATCGGCCACCATCTCGGAAATGCTGCTGTCGGGTGCTTGTGGTAGACGTTGCCGAAGCCAACTTGGAGCGTACGGCCTGAGCCACTTGAATAAGCACACTTCCCAGGTTAAACCGAGACGTGCGAAGACGGGAGGCAGAAGCTCGAATAATTTGGACAAAATGAAGCCGATCATTGCAGCAAGCTGGTCCCAGTCTCGCCAGGAAATCCCAGATTCCGGAAACCACGGGCTTCCAGAGATGAGTGCAGCCGGCCAGCACAAAACACTTGGGAGCACCACAGCCTCTACAACAAACAACAAAGCAAAACAACACACAAGAAAGGGAATCCTAGCAACTGTGGTAACGCGTCCAACCCAGGTTGCCTGAGGATGAAGCACGATAGCGAATGACACGGCAACTAAGGCCCCAAACACCAATGATATCACAACGAAATCTCTGAATAAATCATGGGAAGTGAATTCGCCCACAAGGACCCTTGAGAACACTCGCCAACCCCAAACAAACCCGGCGGTATCCAAAGGCGATCCCATGGATATGGCAGGATATGAGCGAGAGGCGCAAAGTGATGATGAGATGTGATGAAGTAAACGTTCGTATTGGACCATAGCGACAAGGGTTGATATCAAATTGGCGATCCATAGGACCAGCGAACGCGCGGAGGCTTGAAGAGGTTTGTGATCTTGTAAGATCCAAAGGGAAAGAGTAGAAATAATTGCGACAAACGCAGCGCCAAAACCGAAATGTGTATACATCGCTGCTGCAATGAAACCGTGCCACAATTGCTGGGGGCACTCCCCAAGTCTCTCGATATGGGTGCAAAGGCGAATCAAGTCAGCGGACGACATCATTATGATTACCGTGGAAGCTATTAGATCGGGGTCGAAGCCTGGCATGGCATTCCGCGGCAGGGTTTTCCATATCGCGAACCAAGTTGACAATACGAAGACTCTCCAGGAACCGGGGCCGTATAGACCGGAAACGAATGCATTGCCTGGCAACGGTATGTTGAGTTTTCCCAACCTGAAATTGCCCAATATGGCAAACACTAAAAGCACGAGTGGGCCGAGGATACTGAGCGGTCCCGCATATGGTCTCGCCTTGCGGAGCCACGCAGGGGGTTGCATGAGTCCTTTCCAAGGCGTCGTTTCGAGCTAGGAACCCCCCTGGTTGTTATGTGTTGCCTGCTTAGTGGCTAAACTTGACGACAGCGAGAGACGGACTGATTAGAAACTGTACGGTTTTATGGTGCAACGAGGCTATGACTAGCACCAAGTAGTGATGTAAGGAGGCGATGAAGAGGTGGGCGTGTTAGGCGCGAGCGGGACGCTGTGCGCGCACAGCGTCCTTGGTACTAGAGCATCATTGGCAATTGAGGATTCCTGGGCTGCGACATGTGAGTCAGTGACATCATTTATGTGATGCTGCATCTTTGAATATGAAATCATAGCACTGCCTCTTCAACAAAATTTCCAGAATCGTGGTGCACTGCGCTGTAGACAGTAACTTTATGACAATTGAAATGCGCACCGCAGCAAGTGTCGCAAGGAAGATCAAGTGTTCGAGTCGACTCCTCGAATAATCTCGGCAGTTGCCGTGATTCAATGGCTTGTGCAAACAACTGGCCATGGAAAGCAAGCTACAATCAAAAATCCGGGGCGCATACACATGTGTGTGCGATGACACAGACTTGGTACTCGGCCTCGCGAACGAGAGCTCTCTTGTAACTCTGACTCTTGCCCCTATGCGTGTACGTACCGGCGCCACGCAGGTGACCGCCTCTACAGCATTTAGCGACCATGATTTGTTTAGGACTCGGAGAATAGAAAGTTAAGACAGTTATAGCACATCCCTGGTCACGGTGACTTCTAGTGTGCCTGTTCAGCGTGAGCTAGTGCGGATCATGGAAATTGCATATGAATGCAAGATCCCGCAACATCGCCCTGGGCACTATTCATGCTGTTTGAGAAAGGCAACAGAAATCAAAGGCGCGAGTCCTGCCGCTTCCACACGTCCAAACTACGTCTGACTGTTGCCTAGCCCAAATGACATTACTCAGCTCAAACGATACCCTCTAATGGAAATCTAGACTCTTCTTCTGCTCGTTTCTTTGCCCTGGTCTTCGTCACCCGTTCTACGCTGCGTTCGTCCTTAGGAAAACGCCCAGCTGCTTGTTCGCCCTATTGTCCAGCTCATGCATGCAATTACTTTCTGACTCATTCCCCTATCCATGGGTCACAACTCTTCACGTTGTTCGGATAAGTCCTGCATTTACCCGTACACGGATCCTAGGCACGGATGGGAAGATAGACCGTGTGGTGGAATATGCTAGGTTACTGTTGACAGATATCTTGTCAATACTATGAGTATCCTGATATTTGATCTTTCTGTCGCTTGACACATCCTCATCCCATCTTGGGTTTTCCCTGGGCGTCCATTCCCTGCTCTCGATTCCTCCTTTCACCGGTACATTAACTCAGCACATCTTTCTCCTCCCGGGCTTTCCCTTTCCCTTCCCTGCTCAGATTCATTGACACAGTTCTGATAGTTGCTCCACACAGGAGGCATCACGTCCTTACTCCATCTCGTTCTCACGCGCTCTACTCACGCACAGTTACCGCCTTCTCTGTTCCTCCGGCTCTATTGGGTGAGGTGGCCTCAGCAGGTAGAGGCGTTCCCCCAGCTAACTGGTCCTCCAGCTTTCTGTCCTGGAACATTGAGTCGGTACATTGTCTTTTACGTCTCATCCACACCTCTCCAAAATTTTCTCATCTCAATCGCGCTTTTCCTTTTTGGGAGAATACAAAGGCAACTGGTCACTTCGTCGAGTGTAGTACAATTGAGGTTCGGAGTGTGAGAGCTTTCACGTTCTGTTTTATATACGCTTCGAAAGTCTGCGTCGTCCATACCACATACCAGCGAGTGCAAAGATGGAGGAAAGGGAGGGGGTTAGTTGGTGGAATGCCAAAAGCCGGCTAGGGATACCGCAAAGGCCGACGCTTTCAAGGAGAAGACAGTGTGGAATTTAAGAAGGGGTTGCTTGTATAGGGCATGCCTTCCCCAGGACAAGATCCTCAGATGTTTCTCACGACGGTAAAAAGTATATCGTCACGCTCAGACAGGGATCGAGTATCCTGTTTTCCGCAGTTGTCGTTGTCGAACATTTACAATAACCTGCAACCTTCATGAGAGTGCAGGGCCGGGAGGGGTCTCCGCAACACATACACCTCGTCCTCCCTCGTCCAAGCAAATTTGCCAGACCAGACTCTGGCTGTGGTGTTTTGAAGTTCCACGATCACGAGTTGACCAAGCCAAAGATGCATATGGTCAGGCAATGTTATAAAAGACAGAGCGACCTCTATAGAGGCTGGGATCCTGCCTAAGAGCGACCACCCACTGTCTAAGCGCGAAAACCCAGATGTGTGTCTGGGTGTATTGTACAATGGCATTGAGCTGTGATGGGACGTCTTAACTAAATTCTAGATGGGAGTAGGAGGCAACGGATGTGCCACCAGATAATCGAGGAGTTCAATCCAATCTTCCTCCCTCCTCCTCCCAGCAACCATCTTTCCCCCTTCACCACGTTTCTCGATCTCTCTCCAAGTGAAAAACATCCTGATAAGCCCAGGAAAATTATCGTGCCTTCTCCGCCAATCCTCAACGTACCGACCGCCGCTTCCAGGCAACGGTAGCCCAGTAACGTTCCTCCGTTTGAGGAAATCTATAAGACCATCCATGAAGTTGCTTGATGCTTTTCCTCGCCCATCGAAATCAACGGGCGAGTGACCTTGCTTATCGGGGTCATATCCTGCCCGTCGAAGACGTTCCTCATCCTCCTCCAGTTCTCGAAGCAGAAAAATCCTCCCAGCGACGAGGGATGGATCAGCGATAACCCGAGTAGCAAAAATAGCCTGGGCAGCATCTGTAAGTGCAGGTGGAGTCCCGCTCTGCAGCCCAAGGACAAAAAGAGAGCTAGGAGGAAAGTAGGAGCTCAAACTCATTGTATGTTTGTAAAGGGGGCGAATATATTTCCCGTTGCTCGTAAGCGGCAGAGGAGGGGGTGGATGGATATGTGAAGTGTTACGTGATTTGGCATTCGGGTCGACGGTAAGTGCATCCCCAGCACTCAAGAACGGAATTATATAAAGATACCCAGTTGCAAGAATAACGCTATCAACATCTGTCACGGAGGAACCATCTTCAAAGTAGATAGCATCGCGATCGAAGTGTGATAATCGAGGCTTTGGAATAAGGAAATGGTTCGACGGGTCGCCTGTCGTCTCTGCTGATCGTGCAATGTATGCCTATCACCAACACGGGAATAATTACGCCAGAGAAAAACGGCGACGAAATGGAAATGTGTACCTTGGAAACGAATGGGGTAAGGTGGTTCCCAATATCCATGCCACTGAAACCACCCCCGACAATAAGAACGGTGCGATTTATATAAGGCTGTGGTCCCATAAAGTACATAGAATGTCGTATATCTCTCCGGAACTGAGACTTGGGATCACTGTTTGATAGCCAGTCGCCTTTTCCGGGGAAATTATCCACATGGGGATATCGGTTGTGACCAGTAGCGACGATAAGATAATCGAATTTCTGGTATATGGTCTCCAATTCATGTTCTGGGTTCCACCGCCTATAACGAGTGGGATTTTGCGGTGTCACTGATGGGATTTTTCGTGGCTTTTGAATGGTGAGCTCCCAATGGCCATGGCTAACATTGCCGAGCCAACGAGCGACAGTGACATTGTGCCGCAAATGAATCAACTCAGTAAGATTGTAATGTGCAACGAGGTCTTTGTGGTACTGACACATGGGCTGCGCACCCGGATATAAATTTAGTTCAGGGGGGAAGGGGAGGTGGAGATGGGTATCTGAGCTAGGTGGATTAAACCTTGATTGCGAGAGTAAGGTGCAAACTCACTAAAAGGATGCGGAGTATTCGTACGAAGGTTTGGGTAGAGTGCCGTCTCTGGTAGAAGGGGTGGCTCAGGCTTAACTTCTTGCTCAAGCCTGTAGCTCTTACAATCAGCCTGCATGCATGACATCTGAAGTCCCTGAAGAAAGGACACTGCATACCATACACCGCCTATATCGTAACGCTGCTCATACAAGACAACTTCCCAGTTGACATTATGCTCCCGTTGATACTCCTGGCTAACCTTGAGGAACGAAAGACCTGCTGTTCCAGCGCCTACGACAGCTATGCGCTTTGGCGTCGAAGAAGCCTCTCGCGCTTGAAAAAGTAGGCGATTGGACTGCCCAGGCACTCCAAATGGATGCTGCCATGGCAAAAAACGATTGATCAAGGGTGGGAGAGCTGATGCCAAGCCTAGCAGCATCTTTGACACTGCCGTTTGCGTAAGCACTCGTCTTATTCTACAAGAGGACTGGCACAAGTTCCCTCACCTGACGTTCCCACGATCCCTTAACTAGATGATGTCCCCACATGATTTACAACAGGATAACACGAAATAGATAGTACCAAGTGAAACAGAATGGAACACGAAGTGTCGCAAGGAAGGTTAAGTGAGTCGAATGAGCTTGGCAGTCAACAGCCGATGCCTAAAAGCTCATTTCATGTGTCAGTCAGTGGCTTATTACATACATAGGCAGTTGCCGTGATTCAATGGCTTGTACAAACACCCGGCCATGGAAAGTTACGATCAAAAATCCGGGGTGCACATGTATATGTGTGTGCGCGTTGGTACTCAGCCTCGCGAACGAGCGCTCTCTTGTAACTCTGACTCCACCGGTGGACGCAGTATTTGGCGACCATGATTTGTTTGGGATTCGGAGGAAGGAAAGTTAAGGCAGTTGTGGCACATTCCTGGTCACGGTGACTTCCAGCGCGCCTGTTCAACGTGAGCCAGTGCGGATCATGGAAATTATATATGGTCCCACAACATCGCCCTGGGCACTATTCATGCTAGAGAAAGGCAACATCGAGTCCTGCCACTTCCACGCTCTCGTGACACATCCAAACTACGTTTGACTGTTGCCCAGCCCAAATGACATTACTCAGCTCAAACGATACCTTCTAATGGGAATCTAGACCGTCTTTTTCTTTGCCCTGGTCTTCCTTCTACGCTGCGTTCGTCCTAAGGAAAACGCCCAGCTGCCCGTTCGCCCTATTGTCCAGCTCATGCATGCTATTACTTTCTGACTCATTCACCTGGACGGGAAGATAGATCGTGTGGTGGAATATGCTGTTGACAGTGACTGATATCTCGTCAATACCATGAGTATCCTAATATTTGATCTTTCTGTCGCTTTTCTTCACTTGACACATCCTCATCTCATCTTGGGTTTTCCCTGGGCGCCCATTCCCTGCTCTCCCACACCTCAATTCATCCTTTCACCGGTACATTAAGTCAGCCCCCCCACATTCGCTCTCTTCTCCCGTCCCCTTCTCTGCTCGGATTCATTGACACAATTCTGATAGTTGGCGCCGTCCCTCCGCACAAGAGGACTCCATCTCGTTCTCACGCACTCTACTCACTCACAATCGCCGTCTTCTCTGTTCCTCCGGCTCCATTGGGTGAGGCCTCAGCAGGTAGAGGCATCCCCCCAGCTAACTAACTGGTCCTTCGGCACAAATCCTCCAACTTTGTTACCTCTCATCCACACCTCTCCAAAAATCCCTCATCTCGATCGCGCCTCTCCTCTTTGGAAACATAGACAAAGGCAACTGGTCACTTCGTCGAGTGTAGTACAATTGATGAACTCCTTTCGAGGTTCGGAGTGTGATTTATCTACGCTTACAAAGTCTGCCTCGTCCATACCACGTACCAGCGAGAGGAAAGGGAGGGGGCTTGGAGGTACCGTAAAGGAAAGGCCGATGCTTTCAAGGGGAAAACAGTGCAGAATTTAGGAAGGGGCTGCTTGTATAGGGCATGCCTTCCCCAGGATAAGATCCTTAGATGTTTCTCACGACGGTAGAGAGTATATTGTCACGCTCAGACAGGGATCGAGTATCCTGATTGCATTAAGATCCGTTACTCACAGTCTCTAAGAGATGTTTTGCACTACTTCGTGCCCAAACGTTACAACAAGCGAAAATACCTCACAATGGCAAGGGAGTTACCAGACAATTCTGCTCAAATGGGTTGGCTGCGTCTCGGTGCTCAGTGCTCGCTACGAATCCTTGAGTCCTCTTGTTCTTTGATGTAGTCTTTCGCCATCCTTGCGCACTGCGTTTCTTCGTCCTGGAATTCAAGGAATAAGGATGCAAGAAGGATCTCCTCGATAGGAAACGCACCGTCATGCAGACAAACATTTTTATCCTGGCGTCATCCTTTGTGATCTCCCAGACAACTCTTCCTTCATCCCCCTCCCAACTTGCTCATTCCTTGTGTCATCTAGTTCAACACCTATCCAAGCAAGATAGGAGGCCAAGTCCCTCCTCAATTGAATGCTCCTTTCGCCAATCCCCCCCGAGATGACAATCCCATCGAGATATGCATTAGGCGAGCTCCCCAGAATCTTCGTGATGTAAGGTGCCACGAAGTTGATAAGACGGTCAAGGAAAAGGTCGTATGCCAACTTGGAACTTTCCTTTTCTTCTTCAGAGGCACTCGTATCATTTCCAAATGCCCTCAAAGTGATGGCACCAAACTCGGAAGTCCCAGCGACAGCTAGCAAGCCCGCTTCTTTATTTAGAGTCATCTCTCCCTTGCTGAGCTTTAGGCCTCCCTGGGCATAAACGACCTCTCCAGCGGCATCCACCGCATGGAACGCAAGTGCTGGATCGACGCTTCCGCTTCTAGTTCCCCCTGGTAGTCCTTCCAGAGGCGTGAGACCCATGCTTGTATCTAAACTTTTTCCATCCTTAACACAGCACACGGAAGCACCACTGCCGAGGTGAGCAATTACCAGGTTAAGCGAGGAAGCTGGGACTGCCAAGTGCGTAGAGAGCAATGAAAGTATTGATGCATAGGACAAGCCGTGTGCGCCATACTTCCTGAGTGGGATCAGCAGTGGTGAGGGCGGGATTGGTATTGGATAAGTATAAATATGCCTGGGTATTGTCTGATGAAAGAGAGTATCGAACAATAGAACTTGTTTGGAGGATGGGAGATGTTCGAGACATGCTATTATCGAGGAACCGCCGGGTATTCAGCAAAGTTATGAAGACGACCAGGTCAGGGGGCGTACACTTTACCACCTGAACGGCTCTGTGGTTCTAACGAGTGGAACCTCAGACCTAAGGTACTTTCAGGTACGCTATTGGGGCTGACTTACGTGCAAAGGCGCGAACTCGCTCAGCTTATCTAGCAGCTCAAGACCCGCTTCGTGTCCCGGCCATAAAGCCATGGGCTCCGCCTGGGAGCCACCGTGCACGACGCGGTGGGCAACGAGCTTGATGACATCCCGCGCTTTTGTTTCCCCCCTCGTTTGTGTATCCACGTGGAAGCAGGCCGATAACGATGCCTCAATAAGTTCAATCGTCCGCTGAAACACGGCGTCGTCTATGGTGCAAAAAGTCCAGTGAGATACAAATATGCAAGCGTGTGCGCCCATGGGAACTTGCACTCCATTCCTTCTTTTTCCTCTTCCGTACTAGTCTCATCTTTTTGTCCTTGATCATGATGAACAACTAGCTTTATAACCGGCTTCTGCCCTTTGGAATTAACTTTTGAAGCAGAGCCCAATATCAGGACTTGCAAATCGGAGAGGAGGAAGAGCTTGAATTTGATTGATGACGAGCCGCAGTTCTATCCGGGGGGATCGACATGACTGAGATAACAACTGGCTGTCCCAACGATCGGCTCTCACCAGAGCAAGTATCATGTCCGTTGCACCCATTGCAAAGCGATCCCAACTTAGTTTCTTCACCCCTGTAAGTGTGGCGTAAGGTGGCTGTACACTCAGAACCCTGACCGATTTGTGGTGTTCCTCGTGAGAATTACTGCTGCTCTGGGAAATCACCCTCCCGTGTCACTAGTGAGCAGTGCGGCGTCTAGTTCGCCGAGGAACACGACAATGTCTCTGTTTGCGGTACCCCCCAAGTCGGCACCTGCAGTGAGCCTCATCAATGAAATTGGCAGATTATCTGCATTAGAGGGCCAGTGGCTGTCACCCTTCATTGCCTATCCTGTAGCCCTTCCCAGCGGCCTTATCTGGCTTAAGATATAGCTGGCGGCGTACCCGCTGACCGCTCACACTCCATGGCTCGTTGCACTCGGCCAGCAGCTCTGATGATGGCTGAAAGAGCAGCCGCCGCTCGCCCCGTCGACCTATGGAATGGAAGATATAATTAATGACCGACCTTACGTCCACGGATACTAGATGTGAGGACTTTCTCCCATGTTGCTTACTAGCTAATCAACTGATATATTTAGGATCAAATACGAGATAGGCTCCCAGCAATGTGCATAATTGACCCAATTCTTTAAACGAAGCATCTCCCTCCCAAGAAGCGCCATTGCAGAGGTGATGGTCTAGTTCAAACATTTACGATCCCATCGGCCCCCGGATATGAACGTAATTTCGGTCCAAATCGTCAATGCTAGTCATTCGGAATTGGGTCTCGACTAGCTATCAAGGGGCTGTCCGAAAGAAATGGTACGTGGAAATATCGAGGGCAAGATAGTGGATCACAGATCCGCATCGCATTCTAATACTCTTACAACACAAGCAAACTACCAAAATGAAATAAAAATGTGAATATGAATTGAAATTAATGATCCTCGTTTCGTTTCAATCGCTCAAACACTACTCCCCCGGAGGTGCAAACGATGATGGTTCCAACTGCCCATTTTCCGGATTTGAGCTGGGAGCCGTCCAGCCTGTCCCAGAGAAGATATCAAAATCGGGTATGTAACCCTCGAAACCAAGACCCTTGAATGATGTGGCAGCAGCTGAGTGACCAGTTGTTTCCGCCGCCTCACTCCTTTCAGAGGGATTGGTAGCCACCGTACGATCCCAAGTCGTCATATAAGTTTGCGCAATCGGCGTAGACCCGGACGAGGCCTGAGTAGGGACTGAAAAGAATGCCGGGCTACTTCCCGAGTTCTCGGAACGAACGGCGGAGGCGGGAGAGGATATGTCGAACGATGGAGCGGTCGAACCTGAGACGCTCCTCCGCCGCTTATTTGACTCTGACGTCCCTTCGTCAACTCGGCGGCGACGACGATGATGATCAGGGGAAGATGAGGGTGAACATGGGGCACCAATGCTATTTGCGGATGAGCCGTCTGGGGACACTCTACCCTGCGCTGAATGGCGACTAAAACTTGGGTGGTATTGAGGAGCAGGGGCATTTGAAGCGGAAAAGTTGCTCGGACCGGACTGGTTTAATGTTGGTCGAGCACCAGACGCCTCGTGGCCAGAATAACTCCCTTGTGATGATGACGGGGCACTCATCGAAATGCCATCATCATTCATTAGCCCAAGCATGATCCGATGACACCGTTCGGCGAGCGGCCAAGTGGATGACATCTCTTTCAAGGCGTCGACGCAATTAATTAGATGTATATGAGTGTTGATCGCTGTTGAACTTGGTGTTTGACTCGGAGATGTTCTCAGCATCTTGATACCGGATAAGTGAGCAATGGAGTTGGTGAAGGCGAGGTATATGAGGTGAGGGTTTGAGCGAGAGAAACGTTGAACAGTTGGATAATACGAAAGCAAGACGTTGAATGCAGATGCAGCCTCTAATGTTATTTGCAAAGCGTTAGGGACAGCAGGATGTGACCGACTGGGTATGCAATGATTTAGTTCTCTAATCATCCTACCCGTTGAAAGAAATGGTGGACTCACAATGGTCGATACATAAGTATGATAGCAACATGGTAAAGCAAATTGACATCTAGCGTTGGAAGGCTCGCCGAATGGCCCATCGAAATGCGTAGTTCAGGTGGTAGTCGAACATGCCATTGGTCAAGCTCAGCTTTGAGGGGAGCTAGCTTGTCTAAACTCGGAATTCCGTCGCCTTCTGAGTTATTTTTGGAGCTGTGGTATAGCTGGAAGTTGATATGAGAGATGACAAGACAAAGGGATGCAGTATGTGAGAAGAAATGCGGTGCCGGTGTGTTGAAATTCTCGAGAGATTGAGGATGCCCAGCGTCGGGTGGTGGAGGGTTGGATATGGGGATTTCAGTCGCCCACTGAGCATCAAGGATCACAGATGGTCTTCCAAGCTGAAGGGATAACAAAAGATCGAGTATGCACACAACTCCCCAAACTCGACATCGCATATCTTTCGTCTCATCCGAAACTTCAACCCACGCCGACGAGCTGAGATGCAGGCCCAAATCCTGGCTCATGCGGACAGCGACGCCTTAAAGAACGTAAATTAGCAGTCAGGAAATTCTCAAGTCAAAACGCCAATCCACACCCATAAGGATCCACGCCTGGTTCTCCTTTCCCCGTCCTTGATCTCTCAGCGCCAAGAACAATAACGCCTGAATAGTCTCCAAATCCGCTGATCTCCTCACGTTTTGATTCATAACGTTGGCCCTAGCTTGCTCGTACCACATATCCGCCACAATCCTCGAGGCATCACCCGTCCCCATCGCCTTGGCTATGGGATTGGAATCCTCATCATCAAACGGAGTCAAACAAGCACAATAGGAACATAGTGCCAAAATGAGCGTCCGAGATTTGGTAGCACGTGAGAGAATAGAAGTCCGTGAGAGAAGGGGGAAAATGGGATGTACACATTGCAGGTACACTTTGGCAAGGTGATGTTGCACTGGGATTGGGGGAAGTTCGATTGACATAGAAAGGGGTCCTTGTGCGCCGCTTGGCGACGCGCCGAGAGAGGGTGGGGACACGCCACCCCCTCCAAGTCCAGCCGTGCTTCCTGTTCCATCGGTGCCCAAAGAGGATGTATGCGCTGCTTCGAGAGCATGAGTCGAGGGGGCAGTTCGCCTAAAGACGCAAAGATCCACCGTTAATGAAAGGAAGCCATCTAGAAAATCGAGAAAAGAAACAGAGTGGAAACGAGTCGCCGGATTGGATAAATCTAGAAAAGATAAACGAAAAGGGAAGAAGAAAAAGGGTCAAGTTGAAGTTGAATAGCTAAGTGTGAACGCCGGCTCGTGTTTACCATGCGGCTCCGAGATGAAATTCAAAAAATGAAAAGGTTGGGACAAAGCCCGTTTCGACATAGTGCCCCCAATTTATTTTCCACGCTCTACTTACCAGAAACTGCCAGTATAACTGTTATCCAACGCTTGATGGTGCACGCCCGTAGCCGCCCCACCATATCGTACCGTATCCGTATCTCTATACAACCCTAACATATCTGCACCCTTCCTTGCAACGTTATTATTACCCGCGGCGCTGGTGGCATCGCCACTGTGCCCGCTACTACTCGAAGCAGTTGGGATCCACGCATGAGTAGAAGAGGAACTTGGTGATGGTGTGGCACTGTAAAGTAACGACGAAGGGAGGGTGGATGTCTGAGGCGATAATCCTACTTGTTGCGGTTGCTGTTGTTGCTGCTGTTGCTGTTGCTGTTGCTGCGTGGTGTGTGGCAGGGAAGTGTGCTGATCGCCTAGTAAATCGGCAAGGGCAAGGTCTCCTGGCCATTGGACCTCTTGTGGGATGTGCTGTCCCACGTTTGATCCTAAACCTATGTCAAAGAGCACATCGAGAGGATTTTTATCCATTGCAGTGAGGTTCTGATGTAATGGTGGGGGAGGAGGCGGTAAAGGTGGGGGGTTTGAGTTATATGGTAAGGAGGGTGAATTGGATGCAGTCGAGGCGAGACCGCCATAATCATCGTATGTCGGAGACGGATTCGACGATATTGAAATCTCTGTTGCACTGCTCCCGAAGGGCGAACCCCCACCCCCACCTCCTCCCATGAAGAAACTAGATGGTACAGAGGAACGATGTTGTTGCTGTTGGTGCTGGTGGGCGTGACGATGAGAATGGGATTGTCCAGGGTGAGCGAATTCGCGTCTGGGCATCGACAGTGACAATTTGGAATCTTCGAGGAAATAGGGTTGGTGTTGTTGTTGCTGATGTTGATGAGAATAATGCGAGTGGCTCGTATCGGTGGAAAAATGTGGGAGCGGAGAAGCCGAAGCACTAACCAGGGAAGTCAATGACCCCAAAGACGAAGACGGCGCGGAAGGCAAAGAATGAAACTGCCCCGAACTGGAATGCGGGGCAGCAGCACTACCCGTTGTCGTTCTTAGCGGGCTCTCATGCTCAGGTCTTGACACAGGCTGAGCAAACATAGCACTAATTCCATCCAATAGCTTACTGGTCTCGCCTTCTCGCCACTGAGCCGTACAATCATCCCATCGTTGCGTAACAGGTGTCCCAGCAACTCCACCCCCAATGCCTCCCAAACCAGACGCGGAAGCGGGCGTGGAAGGCGACCCATCATTCGAGCCACTCCCACCATCCTCATCATCGCCTTCAGACCCCCGCCTTGTAACAGGAGTCGAAATCCCACTACGTCGTCCGAAATTCGTCATCCCTGCAGACCCCGGAAACCCACCTGAAGATGAACCCAGTCCATGATGCCCGGCTGCGGATGCAGCGGCGGGTACGGATCCACCCCCACTGATCTCCGCCGAACTGGCGGCCATACTCCTCGCATGCTTAAGCAATAGTGGTGCAAGTTGGGGCTCCTTCTGAATGAGCAATCCCATAAACGCATCGTTGATGTGAAGTCGAACTTCGACGTGGCGGAGGTATCCTAATGGGGGTCCACGACGCTTTGTTTGTCGGGAATAGGTACATGATAAATTGGCTTCGGCGCATGCTGAACATTGAGGGTGAAGACCGTCACACTGATTGCATTGTAATCGTTGTAATCGTTGGCCGGGGGAGCGATGGCGGTCATGCGACCATTCGAACCAGAGCCAAAATGACAAAGCGAAGAACGGGCATATGGCATGGAGGCAAAGGGATCCGATTATTGTGTTGACATTTCATCGAGTGAGGGAAACAGGGCGTTATTCCAGCACAATTGGTTTGCCGGCAGGCGGAGGGAGCGTCAAAGCAAATGCGTAAATCATAGAAATGAGAGCAACAAAGTCAGTACACAACGACGAACTGAGCAAAATGTAGAATGTGGTAGGCTCGGTCCGTACCTTTTGTCGTTTCAGTCTGCAAGTGTCGCAAGCTGATAGATTCCACCGGATAACCCCATCGCCGATGTTTGAGGGATAGCGGTCACGCCAAAGTCGCGAGAGCAGGTTCGAGGTGGACGAATTGAGGATGTGATTGAGATTATCCAACAGACGAGCGCGGGAATATCATTTTGAAGACATTTTGGAACATGAATGTACGCGGCGACGCGTATGTTTTATGGTTCGATGACGCAAGTGTGAGGGGTTTCAAGGACGAGCAGGGAGGAAAGATAGTCAGTAACGGTTTGACGAGCAGAAGAGTTGGGGAAAGGCGAGAGACTAGAGCAGGCAACGAAGGGGGGAAAACGTTACGTTCATCACCCGACGAATATGAAGACACACATCTAACCCACCGAGGGAACGACACTGGTCAAGGAAGATGGATAGGCAGTTTACGCACCTGTCGTAACTTTCTTCACTCCGGTACTTCCTTTGCCAGAGCTAGGAATATTGGCACTTCGAGCCATGGCCTTTAGTCCCGCGTCCGAGGCGCAATATGGATTATAGGGGCAATCGCGAATGAAAGAAAGAAGAGACAGTGTAGGCCGCTGAGGGCTAGTGCTGCGTAACTGCTAGTGCTACTACTGGAGTTGCTACTACTGAAGTATGTCGAGGCCCCAACCCACACGTTTCTTGCCGAGGCAAAGAAGGGAGCCCCCCCAGCTCCGGGAACTCCTGCTCACTCTAGCACTCGAAAACACGATTCCCGAAGATGCCCGTTGATGTATGATTTGATGGGGATGGGCAAACGCGTGGATAAACAAAGAACGTCGCCCGTTGGGTTGGGAATGTGTTCGGCGCGTTCTTGTTTATGTTGACAGGTGGGCCCAGGACGTGTAGGTGGCTTGGGGCAGGCTTAGTACCTGTTCCTGCGTTCTTTCTTGGAGTTATTATTCGTTTCACTCTACTATACGATGAAGGTTAAGAGGGGAACGGGCTGATCTAGACTCTGAAGACTGATGCTACCCTTTTAGTTGAGTGAAAGGGCGGCGGGGTAGTGTCGAGTGAAACAGCGAGGGGCACAGAATGGCTAGACATGTTCGCCTCATACATATACAAAATTACAAGGACCATACAACAGAATGGAGACGTTGCAATGGAGGACTCGATCGGTGAATGTGAGAGCGTTGCGTCGTGCACGTTGTATATGGGCAGATTCTTTGGATTTACTTGATATATCAATAACTCATCACCGCGTGATCAGGGTCATCCGGACAACCAACGGAGGATTTGGACCCAAGAACGCCCAGCCAGCCGCCAAAAACGAAAATGGGGTAGAGCAAAACGGTGATTTTTGTTTGCGGCTAAGGATGAAGAGAGCGAAGATATTTGTGATGGGTTGTTTATTACTCTCAGTGTGGCCAAATAATAAAATTATAACAAATGATATTTATATATTAAGACTCACCATTAAAAAAGGGAAATCAATATAGTTCAATTTTAATTGAGAGGGGGAACAGTTGGGCTTTTGAATTCCCTGAATGGAGGAAGAAGACTAACCATTTAATTTTTATTGCAATATAATAGTTGATGTCCCCATTCACTTCCCAATTCAAAATCGTGTTCAAATTGGGATGCGGAACCGGAACGGCATTTCTGAATTAGAATTTAGAAAATCGATTGATCTAATACATACCACGATTTCGGCTAAGTGCGGAACACGGGCGGCGGAAACAGGCGGTCACTCTCAACATCGTCTTCCAGCGTCGACTACATATCGCTAGCACCGTTACCCATCCCATTCCCATTACTACAGTCTAATCTGACTCTTTTCTCCCGGTTCCGAATCATCCCCATGTCCGACGGCGACTTGATCCCTTCCAACAATATACAAACTATTGGTGCTCACGCTGCCACGGCGATACATGTTTTAACCGATCTACAAATCGAGGTGATGGCTCTAATGATTTAGCCTGCTTGAAACTCTCCCCCCCCCCATTGCGAGACAAACCGACTCTCAGGGACGTTGTCCAATGATCACAGACAACTTTTATTCAACCAAGACATCGTCCAATGATCCGTATACACGCACATTTCATTACTAAGCACAAAAGGGCTCATATCTCCGCGCTTACCTGCCTGACAACCGCGACCGCCAGGCGCTATTTCGAGACATTCTATGCCCAGCTCCTGCAGGCATATTCGCCCCCTAGCACATGCCACTAGTCCTCATTTGTCCAGATGCTATATTGGGCCCCAAAGGCGTACTCTCCGATACACAACTTCGAAGTTGACGAGCTTTTCATTCAATCATTTGCAGCGGCCATTATAGTTTCGCGAAATGACAACAAATTGAAGATTCATTCCCATCACATATACAGTATAGAACATAGAATGGCGTGTGCCCACAAGGATTGCATGTCATGATCAGCGAGGAGAAAAACACGCCCTCTAGTAAGTGACATACTTAGCACTTCAATATACATATTATATATTGGCATTCCTTCGAATCCTTCCAAGCTGTTGTTGGATGGGGAAGGTCCGATGAATTCTCAGTTTAAGGCCTCCGGAATTGTCCAGGAGAAGGCAGGGGCACATGCAGACGAGTGCCAGTGTCGTACATGATGTGAACAGAATTCTCAACCAAAGGGGAAAATACCGCCACACGGAAGATATTTGCTATTATAAAGCCCGCAGCACGCCGAACAACGCCGGTTGGACTCTTCCGAGTCTATGTTGACCGGCTTGCTGACCCACGGTCCACGATAACGTTAGAATGGACTTCGATATCCAGCGCTAGCGATATCGAGCCGACATGCAACTAGGATACTATTGAAAGAATTCCGCTTTCCATGGCCTCTCTAGTATTGTCGCCCTCACTGCAGCTATCTTCTTGGAGTTAGACTTCAGACTCCCTCACATTTTCAGAATCATTGACAAATGCCTCGCAGGCTCCGCCAGCTGTTCTAGATGCTCTCTCAACCTTCATGCGGGAGAAGGTAGTGCGCTTCGCAGTGATATGCCCATCATCTGAAGGCCATAAAATCCATCTCATAAGCTCGATATGTAACTATCGGGCTAACGAGTATGTACGTATACGTACAGCTAGGTCCGTATGCCATGTGCATCCGCTTCTTGTTACGATGGCAATGAGACCTAATTAACAAGAATACGGTACCAGACAGGTGGCGCACGGTCCCATTCGCTGTGCTACTCTACGACAGCTTCCGCCGATGATGGTGCTTTGATGTCGATGAACAGGTGATTTACACCAACGGTAAAATTAATGGCCTCTCGCCTACTATATTACATAGAAGATAGCTAACTACGGATTTGTTCACGTTCGCGTGATTTTCATATATCTTTTCTTCCCACAGACCCGAAATCAACGAAAATTTGCAAACCTTCGATGAGCTATGATCTCTGTGTTATACAGTACTGCTAGTTCGTCTCTTCTGCAGGCCGCGGTGATTTATCCAGGAAAGGATACATACACCCAAAGAAACAAAAAGGATCAAACAACACCAGTGGAGCTTTTTTGATAGGAGAACCCACCCCTCGCGCACGCCCAGAAGCGCACGGTGCATGCCAACTTTCAACCGCCCACAAGATTTGCGAGGCACCTCGAACCTCACTTGCCAAAAGGGTCAACTTCGCGGAAACCTCCAGGTCCATCAGAAGGCAACTATTGTTGATATGACTCAAAACAATGTCACAACGTAAAACACAATACATAAATATCCATACGTACACGATCGTCATATCAAACAACATGTCAATGCACCCAGCCAATGAGAAAGCATCCGTATACCTCGCTTTTTCACCTCACGCGTATCCCTATCTTTTTCATAACCATAGTATTCCTATTTCGCCCGCCCACGGGTACAGGTCCTGGAAACCTACCACGTCTCCGAAATCAATTGTCGGCAGGCTCTCTCCACGCATTGTCAGTGATATGCATATCATGTCGCGCCAGCCGTTCAACCATCTCATAAACGTAACGCAACAGAAATCCATTTCAGCGGCAACCAACAACCGGAGGGCATGACTACGAAGGCCCCACATATGCGCAAAGACTATACGAAAAACACCCCATCAACGACGACAATAGCTAACCATCTATGGAAAGCTCGTGCTTCGCGATCAGTACATTTTACATGTCGTGTAGTGATATACCCTCTCGCTAACCGAACCTTGGAGAATCCAGGAAGAGTTTCATCTGCATGTTCCATCAGCCCAGGAAAGAAGCTATTGCTTCAATGGGATTGGATATGTATGGTGGCAGTAACCAAAAGAGGGTGGGGGGACTACATATCTGAATTATCATAATCCCTCAGGAGGCAACCTGGGTTCCCCTCATTGCGTGACTTTTGCCTGCGGGATCCGTTACAACAAACAGTTCTGAACAAGAAGGAATATTTGGACCAGACGAACGCGTGGTACTGCCTTGGATTCTGTGCTCGCGAAGAAGTGTCTTGAGTGACCGTAATCTCACATAGGATACCCTTCTTAATCTGTTTATCCCCGTTCGTCAACTAAACCCTGAAATTGATGCCGTAGTCCTTTGATCGGGCTCCTCTCTACCTTCACCGAGCGCGGAGGCTCATCCAGTGTAGCCAAGTCATTCCATGCGTAGGGGCAACTACAACTGTGCCTCTCCTTCTTTTCTTCTCTCCCCTCATTTTTTTTGTACAATTTTAATGCTGCGGCCGCATGAATTCGCTTTTTGAAGAATGATGAATCGGAAGACTCAGAAAGAGAAATCAAGCCGACGCTTGCGGGCTTCTGCCGGCCTTAGGCAGTTACGGATGAAAATCGACCGAATGAAGCAAAGGCGAGTGGGCCGGAATTCTTCTCTGTGACTGAACTAGCAAAAATTCCTCAGGGAGGGCGCCGCTGTGAAAGCGGAAAGACGCTCGAAAATTTAAGTGAGTTAAAGGCCTGTTTTCTTTCTTTTTTTTAGATTTATTTCGGGCATCTTGCTTTTGATGTGATGATGGGGGGAAAGTAGGTTAATGGTGTTGACTAAGGGTAGGTATGTTGGAGATGAAGCGGAAGCGAGTTGGAGGTAGAAGCAGGGTAGGGGGATAGGCACGAAGTGCGTTTATATCGTGGTTGCTATCGATATATGTGCTTGAAGTTTGAAGCGGATGCGTTCAGGGATGAGGATCGAGTGGTTGCTGCCACTATCCGGACGCCATCTTTTCTGACGCTGCTGATGGCGAGGACGTGGTGTGAAAATAACAGTGAGAGAGAATAGGAATCGTGGGGGAAGGCCATTAGGCGCTGATGGATCGGTAATGAAAGATTGGCATCATGTACGGCCCCGCCGCGTGGGATGGAAAAACGGGAAACTACGAACAAAGGCGGGCGCTTCCATTGGACAACGGGATCCACATCCATGGTGCAGGATCTGCTGAACACAGATGGCTTGGAGAGGACATGAGGTTGTGCACAGACTGTTCAGCTTGCAAAAGCATCCAGGGTTTTCTACATTCGGACCAGGGGACCAGATCTGAGTATGTTTCCCACCCATCAGGAACTATGCACATGGGACCTCAGGAGCCTAGGGGCCTGGATGTGGGTTGGACAAAGACACCAGATTCCTAGACAAGGGGAACGCCTGCGCAAGCATTACAAAGCCGCAACTACTAGATCTCCCAACCAGCATAGAGACCCGTTACTGCCCGTAATTAGTGCTGAATTAGCCGGGAAGTAGTTAAAGAAGCGCCTGCTTACTGAGGCATGTATCAGCTTCGAACTCATGAGAAGATCAAAGTGGATCCACTTCGAATCTTTATAGAACGCAACACACGTTCGAGTCTTTCCAGTTCCATGATCTCCCGATACATGCTCCCCAGATAACCAGGGGTTCACCCATACGACAATAGAAAGCCATTAAGTGATTATAGGAGCAGGAGTGTTCCATGGCCTGACTGCGTATCAGCTCTAGCCAGGGATTTTTGAAGTACGTGGAGACTCAATTTCACCCCTAAACAGCTGCAGCAAGGGATAGAATAGCGCGCTACTGTCCGAGGTCAGCGCTACCCCAACGCCGCGGCCCTCAGATAAGTCCAAATCCGCTTGTCAAATCATTGCCGCAGCAGATGCTGGAAGTTATACTTTAAATCGGCAGCAAAAAAATGACTGAGGAATGGCAAAAGGTCCGAAAAGGGTGGGCGGGAGACCTGCTGATAGCCGACTTGTGGGCCCTAGCGAGGGTCATTATGATTTGCTCCAGATCGGACCCTTCGCCGCACTTGGCGGAAATAAGATAGCACAAACGCCCACTGGTGAAGACTGCAGCCACTGAGGAGATTGAACAACCTCTGAAATTGTGCTAGAGTGGCCGTGCATGCTGCGAACAAATAGGCAGGACTTTGGCCTCTACAGGATATTGCGAACAAATGCTTGGAGTGACTAGTAGACATCCGTGCAAATTACCCCTGCTCTCTACCTCCGCACTTGATTTCATACTCTGTATGAACTCGAACATTGTGTGCAGCCACGAGAACTAAATGCCACGATATATATGGCAAGGCCTTGTGACTGTCATTCGACGAAAATAGTCACGTGGAGTCCGACCTCATCGGTTCCCACGATATCAGCTGGACGGACTACATAAGCCAACAAAGCAGCCACTCGTTGTGCTAAACGTATCCCTTCCTACTCCGCTATGGGTTTTTATAAGGGAGCCATTCTCTCTCTACGGCGAAATCAGGCTCGATATGTAGTTGTGGTCGTCCGCCGATACACAACTGGTGGCCCACGACCGCAGGAGGTCCAGCCTGAGCGAACAAACAATAAGATATGGAAGTCAGCGGAAGATGGGATTGCAGACATGAGATCCGGGTCGACAATATTTAGTGGAGTGAGTAAATTGACTCGTATGCTCAAGTTTGTGATCCCCGACAACATGAATCGCGGAAACTAGGGATTCGGGTTGTGTGGGACGCCCGACACGCTCATCCAAGCCGTGAGCAGGAGGCCTGATCTCCAGAATTTGACCGCCGTTTCGAATAATGCTGGAGTAGGTAATCGTGGGCTTGGTTTGTTGCTGGAATCAGGACAACTCTCAAAAGTGATATGTATGTATCGGATTTGTGTGACTCTTGTGCGATACATCTCTCACGGGGCACGGCTTTCTAGGCTCGTACATTGGTGCGAACAAGGCTTTCGCCAACATGTATCTCACAGGCAAAATTTCTGTTGAGCTAACACCACAAGGGACGATCGCCGAGCGGATAGCGGCAGCCGGACGAGGAATACCCGCGTTTTTCACACCCACAGGTTATGGTGAGCTCAACCCCTCAGCTACCTACGTAACAAGCATGCTCACAATCATGGATAGGAACAGCGATTCAAACCGGTGATCTTCCGATTCGGTTCCATCCTAATGGCGAGGTAGCTATCCATGGGAAGAAAAAGGAAGTGCGAGAATTCAATGGCCGCCACTACGTCCTGGAGGAGGCTTTGTGGGTCTTCTTCGCCACGATGCTTAGAAGTTGACTCATCGCTACGGCTTTTGACTCAGGCATGCTGATTATGCGTTTGTCCGAGTTTGGAAGGCCGATGCGTACGGAAACGCAATTTTCAGGTCCGCATCCATCTCGTACACCGTTCTCCTTCATTCTCACGGCACCCGCTCTCTCGACCGCCATGGACAGATATACTCAACAGAACTTTGGGGGTGCGATGGCTCGCGGTGCGAAGCTTACTATCCTCGAGGCCGAAGAAATTGTCCCCGTAGGTTCTCTCGACCCCAAACACATCCATATTCCAGGCATCTATGTTGACCGCGTCGTTCCGGCGGCTGCCCCAAAACAAATCGAGATCCGCACCACCCGCCCTTCTGTTCCTTCTGCCAAGTCTCCGGTCTCCGTCGTGGAAGAGAAGGATGAAGCGGTGGCAAGACGAGAGCGTATCGTTAAGCGGGCTGCCAGAGAGCTGAAGAACGGGTATTACGTTAATCTGGGAATTGGAATGCCGATGCTCGCCCCCAGTTTCTTGCCAGAGGGAGTGCATGTGCATATGCAAAGTGAGAATGGTATACTTGGCATGGGTCCTTACCCCACCGAAGAAGAGGTAGATGCGTGAGTCATTTTGCTTCCCCTTTGATCCCCCCTGGATCAACAGATCGATCAACGGGGCCGGGGAGGGGGAACTTAATTGTTTGGGGCCGAATATCTCAATTATGACCGCCAATAGGGACATCGTTAATGCGGGCAAAGAGACAGTGACACTCCTTCCAGGTGCCTCTACTTTTGGCTCGGAGGAAAGTTTCGGCATGATTCGAGGCGGTCACATTGATGTGGCAATGCTTGGTGTACGTGCTAAGCTAACCCCTGATTGGCTATTCGTTAATCTGATTTAGATTCCTTTTATCGTAATCAATTCCAGGCTCTCGAAGTTTCGTCTTCCGGTGATCTAGCCAACTATATGATCCCAAAAAAGGTTGTTAAGGGTATGGGCGGCGCTATGGACCTTGTATCAAATCCGGATGGCACAAAAGTTATTGTGCTCATGGATCACGTAAACAAGAACGGAGAGCACAAAATTTTGGAGAAATGCAACCTTCCGCTGACGGGTTTGAGATGTGTTAGCCAGATTATCACTGATTTGGTATGTTGGTATTCCAGGGGCTCCCTCTAGGATGAGATGGCTGATAGCCGCGTGTTCACAGTGCGTCTTCGATATCGATCGGAAAGCTGGTAAGATGACACTGTCCGAGCTCGCCCCTGGCGTGACCATCGATGAGGTCAGGGCCAAGACAGGGGCACCGTTCGAGATTGGTGCAGATCTGAAGATGATGGAGGACTGAGAGAAACTGTTGATTATTCTCCGCTGTGCCACCAGTGATGCATGTAACCTCAAGCTCTTAACTTGCGGAAATGAAACAGATTCGCAGTCTACGAGGTGCCATTGAGGCCTGGACGAATCCACGTACAAATTCCTGTCCGGGCGGCTGCAGGTGAAACCCAATCATCGTGATTGCTCAAGGCCAAATCAGCTTTATAGGGCTAGTGATTCGATCTAGGATACACAGGTGAGAGCAGAGTCGAAGGTCCCTAGCTTGGACGGCGAGTATTAATGGAATAATGGCGGCCCCGAGCGATTCTGCAGGCGATTGAAGCAGATAGCGGTGATCGGGCCCGATACCAGGTACGAAACGAAGGTCCTCAATCCTTTGAACACTGTCAATGATACTTGCACCTTAGGATGGTAGCGAGTTCGTGTATGGCTTCCACTTTCTGAGATTCCGTCACTGATGGCGAGGTTGATAGTCAAGCGCGTTCCTCCCCATTGAAAAGACTGATCGTCACAGATGAATATTTCTGCGACAGAGAGCCTGGGTAAGGGGGTTGCATACGTCGGTTGCTCTGGGGGGGGAAATCACCTTGGTACGTGGCCTTCTAGCGAGCAACCGTTGCAGCTGTGCTGTAGTACTCAGGACTGAAGACCCAACACCCAAGGAACGCAACATTCCTTCCCCTGCGTCAGGTACTCACTGTACTGGAAAACATCCAAACAGAGTGAACACCCGCCAGCAAACCACAGACCGGGAGATGCAGAGATACCAGATGAGAAACACAATTAGTATCGGTGGTTATACACTCAACGCGCATAAAGTGATGATGAAATCAAACCCAATCAAAGCAACTCAGTGCAATCCCAAATCGCTCAGTCTCGGGAAAGAGTCAAAACTTTAAGGATTCACCCCCTCGGTTGAGGAGAGCGGACATAGTTGTACCTTTGCCTTTCACACCAGAGGGAGTTGATGGCATGATAGTAATGAGAGGGTTAGCCGCCTAGGAGAGATAGATACCTTGACAAGAAGCAAAATCCATGACTCCTCGCCACGTTGCATGGATGCACGTTCGCAGAAGCGCCATCCTCGTGACAATTGCAAATAGCTGGGTGCCACCACTGCCACTGCTCTTGCCACTGAGATTTCTTTACGAAGGAAAAAGATGAGTATTACGAATCCTTCTTCACCAAGTGGTGATTTCCTGGATTGCACAGCTTCCTTCCTGCATGAACTTCTGGGCTATTGTACTCTTGCAACTTTGCGTGATATCTAACCGGCCGAACTTATCTCTGATGCGAAGGTATAATGAGGTGCGTATCCGCGTCCCCGCTGCACCTGGTTTCCTTGCCTCCGTCTCATCAAACGTAATTCAGCTCGCGTTACTTAAAGCTGTTCGTCTAGTTTCGGTCCCCCGCAAACGAGGACAAACGTTTGCACCACTCAAACTTCAGACATTGTCTTTTCTTTCTTATTCAGATCCACAAGCTGGCCCCTCACTTAATTCTACGTCCCTAACTAGTTTGTAGATGAGCAGAACCCGGTGTGAAAACAAGGCAGACGCCTTCACCTAGATTGTCGACACCGGGAACAACTTTGGAATGCGACCATATCTCCAGTGGCCATGTTCGCTTCACTTTCGAGGGAGAGCAACCCCATGGGCTAGCATGCTCTCATTTTCCTAGCAGTGCTAGCCACCAATCACTCCTATGTCTTTGTAATATGTCCAATCTGCCCAGAAATAAGAGTGGCTGGAGTGTCAGGAAAACGGTGTGTTGCTTTGTAAGCTCTTCAGGGCTGCCCTCCTTGATCGATGTTGACTTTCATCCACCCATGATCGCAATCGACCCGCTGTCTATAACCTTTGGGATTCTGTACACACATCCAGAAGCAATAAGCGGTCTCTACTTATGGTTCCCGCAGCGTGGCCACGATGGCCACTTTGCTCTGCAGAAAGTCCAGTCCTGATCCTAGCTACCGAGTAGATTGATTAGTTAAGCCGAGGTTCGTGCTCCGTCCCTACGTGTGACTTTCATGTGGAGAATCATTAATCAGCGTTTAATTGCACTGCTGAGCTTGTTGTTGGAACATCCCTTCCAGACTCGCGCCTACCGACGCCAGGAGAATTTGAGAGGGTTCGGTTACGAGCCTAACATTATACACGGGATGCGGGCAACCCTCGCCTTGCATGGCCTCGGTTCTCTGATGCCCTGGGGCTCCGGTTTCAAGGCTGCCTCTTATGACTGGGAATACTTTCAGGGATGAGATCCCTGTTTTAAGTGTCTCTCGTCGGAGTCAGGGAAGGTCACTTCACGCCTGGTCCGCGGGGTGTTTTCCAGCATCTAATGTATGTTTACTGCTGTCATTCATCCATCTTTCCCAGGTTAGCGGGCTATGTTAGTGGGGGCATATCATCTGAGGAAGACAAAACTTCTGGCGCTCTTGGATCCACTCGACAAAAGATGGTTCAGGAAATAAAGCTTAAACAGAGAAAGCTGAAAATCAGGTAATCCCCGTGGCATTCGAGTGAAGTAATGATGGAGACGTGCAATGCATAAATTGGGAGTGAGGGATCTTTTTTATTGCGGAAAAGCTATTACATTTTGATTGAATGAGCCGTTACAGTCGGATGCGTTGTGGATATTGAGATTATACGATAACGCATAACACCGAAAGCGAGCGCCAAAGTGTGAGTCGGCAACGAATTCCAAGGAACTTTCCTCAGCACAGGGACCGCAGCAGGTCGGGGGTACTCGGTCAAGGTTTGAGGAATTGTACAGAACGACAATTAGACAAGGAGCGACAGCAGAGCGGAGGATCGTGCCATACCACTTACCACATGGTATCGGTGTCGCGTCTGGCCGAGACATCAATGGACTCAAAATGGCTGATGCAGCCGTGCTCTGAAGTCATGCTCAGGACGCCCGAGAAGAGTAAGGCTCCTGAAAGGTCAGATCCGGACCGGTCTGGATTGGAACTCGATCAGATTGGCGCAAGTTGAGGCAGCAATCCAAGTCTGTAGTGGCCGAACAGGTTACACCAAATTACAAACCACCGGTTTTTAGTCCCAACCCAAGCCCACAAATCAGTTGGAATGTTTTGGATCAACCGAATCCACTTGCAGCCCCAGAGAAGACCCGAAAGGCGAAGACACCCAGTGATGGTCAAATCCATCGGCAAAATAGGTTTGGGCTAGTTCCAATTTTCCCGAGCAGAGCACGGGGACCTTAAAATCCGTTGGGTGATTACGGCACTGTCCTAGAAGCGAGACGCCGAGCTGATATCTGATATCAGAAAATGGTGGAATACTTCCAAGGGAACGGGACGTCAGTCAAGAAACTGTGTTGACGCAGTGTCGCACCCTGCCTTGGTAGCAGGGATCATCCGTACACCAGGGCTGAGTAGACCGAATCTCATTACCTAGGCCATACCACGACTGATGCTGAATTCTCTTTTCCGACAACCATTAAGATTTTCGTGCATCTGGACTACCTGAGTGGTGTGTCGATTCATCTGAACCCCAACCCTCCTACAACAAACGGATTCAGGCCATAGATGGTATAAAGGGTGCTTTTCCCTCATTCAGCGAGTGCTTGGCCCCTCGTACCACTTCCGGCCGATCCCTGACAAGCTTCATATCCACCTTACGCTGGACCCGCTCAGCGGTCAGTTACGGAGAATGGCAGCACATATGAGAAACCGCAAATACTCACATTGCCTGAGGAGGGTGCATTTCTTCCGGCATCCTTCCGTGCACGACTCTGCATGCTTGACCAGGAAGTAGATTGGAAATGGGCTAAAGTTCACTTGTTTGCCTTCCTGCATTTTTCTTGTCGCTGGTGGTGCTGTCAGCTATCAATTTCGGGGGCCTAAGGGCTCCAGGCTCGTCAACTGGACAGGTGCGACACCAGTAACGTCGCCTAGGGCAACTCTTCAATAATATGGCGCATCCTACACTATGATTCCCGTACTTCCTATAATGCATACTTAGGATGTGGATGCGTGCAACATAAAGATCCGGCGCCTGCTTGATGATGGGGCGCATCTCATCACTTCAAACCTCCCCGCTTTGCGCTCGCTTCACCTCGATCGGATGGCCAGGGTGTGAAGTAAGAGGAAAACGAGATTGAGCTGGAGTTGTCGTTTGCAAGGGCGTCGATCTCAGAGGCTGATGCTCTGGAAACGCGCGATACACACGGGCCGGCCGCAATTCTATTGCGAACCAATGTAAAGGGCCAGGAACCATCAGTTCACTTCGGTGAACCTACCCCCGCTCCAACGGCCTGGGAGTAACGTACCCTTCTGGCCAAATGTCGAGGTTGAACTGGTCACAATAAGCCAGCATGTCATCTGGTGTTATAAGGCCAGAGTCCGGATAACACCCGGAAGGTTGAAAGAGGCGGGCAGTGTTTCAGCAATTCCTGCGGACAAATCGCGTAGTATAGCCAATTGGCACAATATTCTGTATGTATCAAGATAGCTTCTGCTACTAGGCTTCTCGACGGAGCGATCGACAAGCCTCCACTTCGTCTTGAACTACGTCAGGCGCCATTAGCCACTGGGGTCTAAGGCACAGATCAGATAAGATGGGAATTGGTCGAGTCACTTCTGACCATGTATTATTAAGCATTATTAAGATTTAAGCGCGCAAACGCCGGAGAAATTCGGATTTTCTGGCCAAGGGCACGGGACCGTCCAGAGAATCTTCCAGGCCCTTCTGCTACGCAGTCGGTTCCATGTCCTCGAGCCAGAAAAGCAGCCTCCCTTGGGCGCTAAGCTAACGCAAGAGGTTCGTTGTGCCTGTTGTTTGACATTTAATTCAATCGCCGATGACGCCCAAAGGTCACTAAATTTTCCCACGCCATGGCCAGGCCTCCCGACCTGTGAACGGGCTTTTGGTGTTGGATGACTCGACTGATTAAGCATCCGATGTTCTCCTTGGTCATTTCCCTCAATTGATTTCCTTGGGTTGGTGGTATATTTCATATTTAAAAGTGCCTGTTACGGTCAACGTCTCTCTTGTTGGTATCCCCTCCCCCCCTTTTTCCATAATGCCAAATCTCGGAAAGAGCGCTGCTCTGAGCATCCATCTAGATGATACGACCCTATTCGTGAGGCCATCGCCTGCTCCTGAGGTCGTCCCTTCGAATGACCCGATCTTGCGGGGTGTTGTCGTATTGTCGTTACCCAGACCCAAGCGCATCAAGTCAGTCACCGTTAAGCTTGTGAGGTACTACAATATATCGTTCCCAGAAGACTATGCGTGAGTGAAGCGCTTGTTTCTCAACGAGGTACTGCGGTGTAATGATCTGCGTTCGTTTTCTGTCTCACTAGGTACGAAGCTGGGGCAACGACTGAGGCGGAGGTAGCGATATGTAGCAGCAAAGAAGAACGCTCTTTCGGCAAGGGCCAACATACTTTTGCGTTTACTCTGGTCGTACCTGCGTCCATCGCCACCTATGAGCGCAGTCAGTATGGACGAATGTATCACAAAATTCAGGCCTGCGCCAAGGGCGATGGGCTGATGGAGCCCGACGTCACCGGGGAGCGCGAAATACACATCGTTGGGAACCCATCAGAGTGAGAAGACCCTGCGACAACAAGTATGCCATGCTAATTGCCTCTTATCGGCAGCGAGGGCGAGATGCAAGATTTCAACCTGAGAATCGAAAATCACCTGGACGACATTGGGGTATTGGTCCCTTCCCTCAACTTGGGTTCATACACTGTCACCTAACGTTCCTTCAATTCACAGCCCTATGCCATCACGATGGCATCCCAACATTTGACCGTTGGGGGTCTCATGCAATTCGACGTCCTCTTGGCCGGTCCGCCTACTCCACTTCTCATTCGCTCCTTGTCTGCGTTTATTATTGCAAAGTACCATTTATCATCCATTCAGAATCCAAAGAAAACACCACAGACCGTGGAGCATAAGAGACGCATCTTCCTTGTCGATTACTCCAACCCCCCTGATCGTCATGCAATACACGATGCTGAAGGGAACAAACGGATTCTACACAGTCATGATGGCCTGAACCAGACGCATAGTAACGCACCATCTACATCATCACCAGTCACGCCCCAAGGACCTTCCTCGGTACCTTCAGTCCCACCACGCACTCCTGTGCCTCGACGACGTTTTTCGGAACGCGACACCTCAGTGCCTTCCCACTGTGTGCGTCATGATCAGCGAAGGTCGACGATGCCTCCCGTCGCCGTAACAAAGCTGTCCCCACTTCACGCTTTACCATCCGCAACGTCGTATCACATTTCACACCTGGCCCGACTGCCTAGTGATGAATTCATACGACCTTCAACGCTGAAAGGAACGAACACACCCATCGAGATATCTCATGACATTGTTCTTGAGTTGAAGTTTGAGCATCCAGAAAGTGAAAACGACGTTAAAGTACTAAAGGTCTCAAAATCCCTGACGATATCTTCGGTAAGCCTCTCCTCTCTCATCGGCTTCAGGTGGATCGCAGTTGACGGAGAATCCAACCAGTGCTGTTGCATGATTGAATCTTTGCTTGTCCCAACATACTCGGAAACAGACTCGATCCCATCCACTCCACTACCTGCTTCCCCTGTTGATGCTTCTCCCACTATGTCTCTAAGGTCTTTTTCCCCTCGATGGCAGGACAACTGTGTTTGCGAACGGCCCACCGATTGGCTCATTGCAACGCAGAAGTTGCTTGGAGGTGGGAAGACGGAAGAATGGGAAGTGAGGGGCATGGGCGGCTGCCCCAATGCAAGAGAAAAAGCGGAATATCAGCAGGTAACTGAACATAATGACGTGTAGCATTCACCAGACCGCTTCAGCTGCCTCTCCATGTTTGAGGTACCAAACGATCCCTTTGAATTATTGGGCAACATCGATTTTGCGGCAATGTTTCCATCAGGTACTATAATTCAAGAGCACATTGTTTGCTTGAGAATTGATCACCTTCAACAATAATATGGATGATACGCTTCGGCGCATGTGAACTCAGCCTCTTAATTCATCCCTTCAGTTTAATTGCCAAACCGATTGCTCAATGGGGTGGTGAGGTCAGGCTGGTATATATAGTGCTGGTCGATGGCCCAACGCTGAATATTAACGTCCGATCAACAGTCCAGGCTTTTCGCTAGCCAACGGCGCTCATAATGATATTAAGCAAGTTGATATTTCGAAAGACCTCCGAGAAGGTTCCGCCCCAGCGCCATCTACATGCAAATCCGGCTGCTGGGCTTACCAGTCCACAGCGTGTCAAAGGAGGAGAGCACCCCATAGGTTAGGCAGGTGACCAACTTCTCTTTAACGCCCAGAGGTCCGTTTACCAATCCGGAAGCGTACGTACGTAATTCACCTGAAACTGGGGGTGTTAGATTTCCGCCCACTCAAGAGGAACTCTTCATCGTGATCATCACGAAAGAGCATGATAGTTACAAATATAATCAGACAAGCCCAGGCGCTCGCCAGATTCGGTAACAGATTGTGCATGGCAGTGAGGCACGAGTGTCCAATAGATAATCCTCCTGAATGTTGGGTGTGTGGAGTACTATCGCCGGACACTTTGCATCTTGACCTTTCGAAAGAAGCATCAAAATAAATTTGTAATATGTATTGGCTTCAGTGGTTTGCACCGTATTGAGGACAAATATCCAAAGCAAGAAAGTGTCGTACAAAAGGAACTAAGAGTTGGCCGTGGATACTCCGGTCGCATGGGCCATAGGTTTTCGCGGTAGTTCACCATGCACGCTCATATAGCAATACTGTAAGTCCGGGCGCGCAAAAGGGTGTCTGGAAGAAGGGTGATCAGCTTTGACCATCATTCAAAGCAAGGTCGTACTGTGATGCAATGTGCTCAAGTATGAGGTCCTCAGTGCAAGTCTTCCAATATCCGCAGAGCAGACATGACCAGCGTTTTTCGGCATTTGGTGCTCTGGTGGTCTCAAGCTCCTGCCCTTCCAGAATTCTCCATTCCACACATTCCAAGTGGGAGTGGTGCTCATGGAAGTGCCCCACCTTGCCGCAATATGTAATATGAGTGCAGAAATACTGCGAGGGCACACGGTATACATACAGCTTCCGGAGCTTGCAACACATTACCTTGAGAGCAAGCAAGGCACTCCACCCATATGTTCTCTTCCAAAAGTTGTGCGAAGGTCATGACATTAGGGTCGTGTCCAGCCAAAATGGTGATGTCACTCATGATGACTGATCCACGCTCATCCCAGCGCCACCTTTCCCAATAATTTTGCCAATGATTGGCAAACGTAAAGCAGGGATATCTGGCGAGTTCAAAACGGGAACCCAGTGTTCTTATAAAGAGTGTTCGAGCTAGTTCCAACGTTTCTTGAACGGAGGATAGTCTGGACTCCACAGGGACTAGTCCCAGCAGCTCCGCCCTAGAACTGATTGAGTGATTGTTGCCAATGTTTTCAAAGCGGAGCGCCAGAGTGTCAATTGTGATATCAGGAGGTTCAGGATAGTCGTCGGCGCCTTGAAGATGATGGAAATTGGGTCTCAAAATCTCGATTAGAGAATCCTTCAAAGGTATGGGTTGTCAGGCGAAGAATAACTCCAAAATGGGCGTCTACCTTGATGGCGCCGAGGATCCATATTTTCGGGGAGGGGGCCAAAACTCATTTCCTGGGTCGTGGCATTCGTACCAAGACCGATAGCTCGAAACAATGCGTTCCCTTTCCTGAACGCAAAACGACCTTATGTAGAGCTGCTCACGCTCTTTGATCGCCTGAATGGCATGTCGTTTTATTCCGGCCCACTCTACGGAAGTGACTTTGATCAACCAATGATCAAAATCATGGACAATTCAGATAACCTGCCCTTATTTGTCAAGCGCTTGGACAATCGCAGCCCCGTAAATCCTCTTTCGACCACAAGTGCAATGAACACGCTGGCAAACCCCATCGCCTCCAATCTCGACCTCACGCTGGACGGATTCAGCGGTTCGTTATAGATGACAGCATGGATGGAAGGGGGACTCACGCTTGCTCACGTTCGTGGCGAAGAGAAGATAATCCACCGCGCCGTTTGGTCCATTCTGTACACAATTTCGCATGCTAAAGTACCGAAGAGAAAAATCATCGCTTGAATCGGAGATGGGGTTAAGACTCGACCATACGGCATCCAATGCCTGCTTCTTCTCTTTTTGCTCCAAAACATATACCTCCCATTCCTCATCGGTGAGTTCCTTTGCTTTCGACCTAAAGGCTTCGAGCTCGCTAACTGGGCATGGACGAAACCAGTGATTTCGCCTCCAAGTCCCGTAGTCTTTTGTATAACAGGATCAGAGATCATTATAATTTACAGTTGAACCGTACTCACCTTGGTAAAGGATGACGTCATGGCCTTTGTGTATGCGAGTACTCTGTACATGGCGATATAGGCTGGACATGTCGCTGTACGCCGGAGGACATCTATCATTTCGTGTTTAATGCTGACTGTTGGGCGACAAAAGTGGTGTTTTCATGGAGCATACAATATAATGTCATGGCAGCTGGAGCACCATCGTTTCCGCAAGTACCAGTTGACAGGCACAGGTGTGACAGTCCCGCAGTTCTGTGAAATCACAAAGTGAGAACAGAGGAAAGGGATGTTGCGGGGAGGGGAATATTTGACAACAGGCTCTCGCACCTGACAATGGGAGCCGAAGCCCAGAAAAGCATATTTTTGCTCTGTAAGATCTGGGTGAATCGGGGCATGTCCGGCGCACACTCCTCCCGAGAGGCTCTCCACACCCATGCGGCACTTGGTCTGAGGAGATATTGTGCAAAAATTTTCGCAGACCGCACGAGACGGAGCAGATCGCGAGGTTCGAGGTGGGAACAAATCTGGGACAATCGATTTTTCCAGGAATGTGCCCAAAATTTTCTCATGCGTAGAGTTGCAGCA
Organism: Cantharellus anzutake; assembly: GCF_015039405.1. Lineage (NCBI taxonomy): Eukaryota > Fungi > Basidiomycota > Agaricomycetes > Cantharellales > Hydnaceae > Cantharellus > Cantharellus anzutake. The sequence goes on along the minus strand of NW_024067142.1, from coordinate 25,608 downwards.
CATACCTCGAGAATGATCTCAGTTGGCGTTTCCTTCGTGAACGAGTGCAACTTGGCATGTTTCCTCTGTCCAGGACCAGAAACGTGCCCTTCGCTTTTCAAAACTTGTTTCTTCGACTGTTCCCTTTTAGGCTTCTTGGAACAAGGAGGACCTTCTTTGACCAAAGATGGGCAGAACGTCAACAGTTTCAGTCTCCCTATTCCCGCATTACTCACCATCCCGAGTTTCAGCTGTTTCCCCAACGCGATTGCGAAGTCTCATCCCTGCTAACGAAAAGAGAGGACCAAAAAATTGTTAGAATTGTGTTGTGGAGTGAACAACTTCAGTAGGTTCAATCTTAACAACGAAGCCCCAACCTGCCTTTGGCGGAATTTGTGCCAAAGTCCCCTGCCATAGTACTGGAGATAATAACTGCGCTAATGGATGAAGAGAATGACCACGGAAGTTTCTGAAATTTGAGTAATGAAGTTATAAGAAACAACAGGAAAGAGCCGAGATGTATTTGAGTAGGACAGATCGATCGAAAAAGTGACGGAACGAAAACCTAAGCAAATACCCGGGATCCTCACCAACAGCAACACCGATGGGCAAAATGTCTATTCATTAGATGGCGTACCGCAGTGTTTGACGGAAGAGTGTAGGAAAGAGGGTGTGGTAAGGTGGAGCATGAAAGCACTGATAAGGCGGAACTTCGAGTCAATGGGCGCTTTGAGCGGCTAGTTACATAGGTCAGTCTCAACATACTTATGTGATTCCCTAAGGAATCCCATCACTAAGAAGGATCAGTCGAAGAGACGCGCGGTGGAGAAGCAAAGATGCTGCAGCGAATGTGAGGAATCAGCAGACGAGACGATACATGAGGTTTGTCGATCAAGTCAAAGCGAAGAGTCATGAGTTGCCAATTCTGTTGCAATATAGCTCGACATGGCTCTCGAACATCTCAATGGAGCAGGATCTGGGGAGGACACGTCTCAGGCCTATGTCTATATATATGCGTATCTCCGCCTTCTCGTTCGGATACCTGAGGAACCGGGACGTCGTATATAATGCATTCAGCGAGACTCATGCATGTTCAAGATCAGGGGATCACCAATGTTCCGGGGAATAATACTAGCACCAGTACTATGCCATTGACCAATACACGAACGCAGTCAGTTCACCCTCAGACGAGCTTGGCTGCTTTCGCACGGAGGTGCACGTTTCAGGTCATTTCGATATAGCATGTCCGAGAGGGGCGCTTGTGCTCCATTCCCCCAACTTTATTCAGAAGTCCATCGTGATCATCGTGATCACCACGGAGCATGACGATGTTCGGCCGGGATTGTCCCAGTGTAGCCCTTCAATGACACGCTCGGGTACAAGGTTAGCTAGGCTTGGAGAAAAATTGAATTTAATCAAACAAGTCCAGGCGCTGGTGCAGGGGCCACCAGCCAGATAGTGGGGTGCAGATCATGCACGGTAGTTCTCGCACGAGTATCCAATGGATAATATCACTGAAGATTGGTTGCGTGCGTGGAGCCGGGCACTCCGCAACTTGACTTTAGCACCAGGATTATATATTGACTTCGCAGTGCCCGAGTGGGTTGCAGTGTATTAGGAAGCTCCTAACACAAATCCGCCCAACAAATATCCAACGCAAGCGTACGAAAGGAACTAAGAGCTAGTCGTGGATACTCCGGTCGCATTGGCCTCGGCTTCCAGCCCCAAGCGCACTGAATCAGGAATAGGTTTTCGTGATAATTGACGATACATCCCCATATAACAATACTGTAAATCCGGGCGCGCACAAGGATGTCTGGAAGAATGATTAGCTCTGATCATCACCCAAAGCTAAATCTTACTGTGATGCAATGTGCTCAAGCGCGAGGTCCTCAGAGGGGAAATCCATATAGTCACACAGCAGACATGACCAGCGATTTATGGCATTCGATGCCGCGGTTTCGAGCTCCTGCCCTTCCAAAATTCTCCATTCCACACGTTCATCATCGGGCAAGAGGCGGTGGTATCTATGGCAGTGCCTTACCTTCCGCAATATGTAATGTGAGTGTGGAGATATTATAAGAGCACACGGCTTACGTACAGCTTCTGGAGCTTGCAACACACTGTTCCCTCGATCTACTTGGGTGGTACAAGTAAGGCACTCCACCCATATATTCTCTTCCAAAAATTGTGCGAAGGTCATGACATTAGGGTCGTGTCCAGCCAAAATGATGATATCACTCATGATGACTGATCCGCGCTCGTCCCACTGCCATTTCGTGTTTCGGTCGCCATGTATGACGCGGGGATATCTAGCGCCTCTAAAATCATAATCCGGTATTTTCATAAAGAGTGTTCGAGCTAGTTCTAACGTTTCTTGAGCGGAGGATAGTCTGGACTCCATAGGGACAAGTTCCAGCAGCTCTGACCTAGAACTGATTGAGTGATTGTTGGCAATGTCTTCAAAGCGGAGCGCCAGAGTTTCAATTATGATATCGGGGACTTCGTCGGTATCTTGAAGATGATGAAAATTAGTCTTCAAAATCTCAATTAAAGAGTCCTCCGAAGGTATGGGTTGTTAGGTGAAGAACAACTCTGAGAGAATGTGTCTACCTTGACAGCGGTAAGCGTCCATATATCCGGGGGAGTGGGCCAGAACTCATTTCCTGGATCGTGGCATTCGTACCAGGACCGATAGCTTGAAAGAATGCGCCATCTTGCCCGATAAGAAAATGATTCTGTATAGGTCCGCTCACGCTCTTCGGTTGCCTGAACGGCATGTCGTTCCATTCCAGCCCATTCTAGGGGAGGTGACTGTGATCAACCAACAAACAAGATTATGGGGGCTTCAGGCAACTTGCCTTTATCTGTCAAGCGCCGGGACACCCGGAGCCCCGTAAATCCTCTTTCGATGGCATGGCCAATGAACACGCTGGCGAATCCCATCGCCTCCAATCTTGACCTCACGCTGGACAAATTCAGCGGTGAATTATAGATAACACCATGGACAGAACGAGGACTTACGCTTGCTCACGCTCACGGCGGAGAGAAGATAACTCGTCCTGGCGACCGGAAATGCGCTTCCTGGTCCAATCTGTGCATAATTTCGCGTGCTAGAATACGGGGGAAAATCATCATCTGAATCAGTGAGGGAGATAAAATTTGACCCATACAGCATCCAACGCCCGCTTTTTCTCTTTTTGCTCCGAAACGTATATCACCCATTCCTCATCGGTGAGCTCCTGCGCCTTGGACCTGAGAGCCTTGAGCTCGCTATCTGGACATGCGCGAAACCAGTAATTTCGCCTCCTAGCCCCATAGCCTTCCGTGACACGGAGTCAGAGATCGTTATAATCTGCAGTTGAACTGCACCCACGAGGAACGTCGGCTTGGTAAAGGACGACTTCATGTCTGTTGCATCCGCGAATATATTGTGGATGACTATATAACTGGGTTTCGCTGTACGCTAAAGTAAGCCTAGGATAGTCACTTAGTGTTTAGGGATAACTATCAAGCGAGAAAGGTTTCACATACATAATGTCATGGCACCTAGAGCACCATCGTTTCCGCAAGTACCAGTTGACAGGCAAAGGTGTGACGGTCCCGCAGTTCTGTAAGGTTACGAAATGAGAACGGAGGAGAGGGATGATAAAGATTTGACAACAGGTTCTCGCACCTGACAATTGGAGCCGAAGCCAAGAAAAGCATATTTCTGCTCTGTGATGTCTGGGTGAATTGAGGGCATGTCCGGTACACACTCCTCTCGAGAGGCTTTCCATACCCCTGCGGCACTTGGTCTTAGCAGATATTGCGCAAAGACCTTCGCGGATCGCACGAGATGAAGCAGGTCGCGAGGTTCGAGATGGGAACAAATCTGGGATAACAGCGAAATTTCTCACAAGTACATCCAAAACGTCGAGAAGCAGCACATACTTCGAGAATGATCTCAGTTGGCATTTTGTCCATGAGCAGCTGCAACTTGGCACGCTTCCTTTTCCCGGAACCAGAAACACGTCCTTCACTTTTCGAACCTTGTTTCTTTGACGGTTCCCTCTTAGGCTTCTTGACATAGGAAAGATCTTCTGATGAAGATGAGGCTTGGCAGTGGAACGTCAACGAATCCAGTCCCTCCATTCCCCTGATTAGACTCACATTGCTCGCCATCTTCAGTTCCCACTGTAAGCCGAACGCGTTTGCGAAGTCTCATCCCCGCTGCAGAAACAGAGGCAGATCATGTCAGGTGTCTCCGGTTTCCAGAAAAGAATCACCCACATTGAACCTCAATCTTGAACGCGTCTGTGTCCCAGCAATAAAGCGCGAGTGTTGAGTCCGCGTTTTTTTTTTGGCAACAATGCAGCTCTCGTGTACTCACCCTCTTCTTCTCCTTGACTATCACCTTTATCGCACAAGAGACATGCGCAATTCAATAGATTATGACCACCATCAGATGCGTCGTGGAGGTGTAGACCATGAGCATGCAGGACCAACTTGAGTAAGCTCGGTGGGGTCAACTTTGATAACGAATTCAAACGTGCCTTTAGTGAAATCTGTGCCGACGTCCCCTACCATACTGGTTGGAAGCCGTCCGCTGCTTGTTCGTTTTACTTCAACTTTCAAGTACTGATTCAGTGGTTGCTTCCGTGGGGCGGGGCCGGAACTGTGGAACTGAATGCACACTTCGGTACCGAGTCTAGTAGTTGCAGATTCCCGATTCCACCATCACCTCCGAACAGAGTCGGGGTCGACGGACAGCAGGTCCAGGGCTACTCACTCAGTTGAGCAAGGAGTTTTAAAGAGAGCACCGAGGGCTGCATGCCCACAGAGGTTGGCGCACCTTCTAAACTGGTTGCAGTATGTTCCTTATGTAATATTCATCCTTAAATTCCCTCTTATCGGTATGAGGTTGAACACCCCCGTGTTACCCATCTTTCACGAACTATGATGTGTATCAGCGATATCCAAGCTGCCATGACTCCAACCAACAAAATCCAAGCATAGGAGAGTCCAGGGGCATGAACGAGAAGTTTACCAAATCAAAACGGAGAAGTGGCAGAGAAATTCAAGGGTATGAACGAAATGACTTTCATAATCGATCTGGCATTTGGTTCTTCCTTTATGTTTCTGAAGGACAATAAAAAAGGAAAAGAATGTGATTACAAAATGCGCTGAGGAGTGACGGAGTCCTCTTCCTTGGATTAAGTGTCGGCCTGATTAGGCTGTGCCCACTTTTGTTGAAAGCTCATGCATAACCAATGAGAATCTTTCTTTCCCTCAGTTCGCATCGAGGTGTACACTCCTATTTTGTAACTTTCTTGTTGAATTGTCTCGCGCACAGTCATTTACAACGCTATTCCAGGGATAGTGACAAAGAGAATAAGCAGTGTATGCTTCCGGCAGTTTCAAAACAAACGGATCAACCTGGAGTCTCCAAGGTGTGCTGAATCAGGACAGGCTTCCGAGGCGCTTGGTGATGCGGTCCAAGATAGCAATACTGTAAATCCGGGCGCGCACCAGGATGTCTGGAAGAAAACGATTAGAAGTGCCAAATCCCAACCACCACTCAAAAAGAAACCATATCTTACTGCGACGAAATGTGCTCAAGGACGGAGTCCTCACTGGCAAAGTCGGGTCCTTTATACGTACCATACTCACAGAGCAAACACGGCCACCGCCCGTTGACCACTCCACCCGACGTTCTAGCGGATTCAAGCTCCTGCCCCTCTAGAATCCTCCATCGCACTGCTTTTTTGTAGGTGACCGTGTTGAGGCGGTGACTTTTATAACAGTGAACTACCTAGTAATAAGATGAATGGAGGAAAAACCTCAGGATCACCCGGTTTACTCACAGCGTCCATAGCCACAAACACCTTAGCTTTAGTTCCCTGATCAGGTTGAGCGCAGGTAAGACATTCAACCCAAATATCCTCTTCCAGAAGTTGTGGAAAAGCCATAGCATTAGGGTCGTGTCCAGCCAGGGTGATGATATCACTCATTATGGCGGATGCAAGCTTGCACCAACGCCAACCATATCGACCACGTGGAGGGCAAGGATATCTGGTGATGGTGGAATCTGGTGGTTTCGCGAAGAGAGTTCTAGCTAGTCCTAACGTTTCTTGCATAGACGACAGTTTGAACTCATCGGGAATCAGTTTCATTAGCTCCGTCTTGGAATTCATCGAGTAATCGTTGGCAATTTCTTTGAAGCGGAGTGTCAGGGAGTCGAGTACGGTGTCAGGAACCTCGGGATAGTGTCGGCGATCTTGAACCTGATGGAGGGTGGATTCCATGTATTCAATCAGGAGATCCTTCAAAGGTTAGTCGGAGGTGACCACTAAGTTGATGCAATATCAAGTATGATCATCCTACCTTGACGGCAGGGACTGCCCAAATATCAAATGGGAGAGGCCAAAACTCATCACCTGGATTGTGGCATTCGTACCATGGCCGATACTTTGAGATAACACATTGGTTTGCATAATAAAGACCCCGGGTTACGTAATCCTGCTCGTGCTTTCTGACGACGCCGACGACACGATTTTCCATCCGGGCCCATTCTACAGCAAGTGGCGTTGATCAGCCAACGATAAAGATATCGAATAGTTCAGTTAACATGCCATTATTTGTCAAACGTTTGGATACCTGGAGTCCTGTGAATCCATCATGAATTGCCAAATCAATGAATACTTCCGCGAATCCCATATCCTGCAATCTCGATCTCACACTGGACAAGTCCGCAGTCAGTCACTATGGGCAATATAGATAGAATGAGGACTCACGCTGCCTTACGATCGTGGCGGAGCGCAAGTAATTCGTCCTGGTGACTAGAAATGCGTCTCTTGATCCATCCCATACACAATTTCGCATGCTGAAGCGGAAATTATAATCCAAAAATGAGGACGGGATGAAATTGACCAAATACCATAGTCAATGCCTCCTTTTTTTCTTGTTGCTCCGCAACATACACTTTCCACTCCTTATCGGTGAGTTCTTGTGCTTTCAACAAGAAAGCGTTGTACTCGCTAATCGGACAGGCAAGAAAAGAGCGATACTGCCTACGAGCACGGCCCTCATGTACTTCCATATGACATAATCAGATAATGATGATCGCTGATAGCAGAACCTCGCTCACCGGAAACCCAGTTTTGGTGAATGATCGCATCATGCTTCCAGCGCTGGCGTTTATCTTCTATGAGCTGATTCCATTTACGATTAAGGTCGCAATACTCCGATTCAATTCTGTGATGACCGTTTATTTGGCGTTAGTAGAGGACGTTGGACAGAAAAGTTGTTCGTTTTACACACACAATCTCCTGACATGCAGAGCACCATCGCCTCCGCAAGTACCAGTCGACAGCCGAACGTGTGATGCTCCCACAATTCTATGAGATCGCACAGTGAGAAGGCGGGTGGGAGAGAAATGTCTGACGCTGGAGGCTATCGCACCTGGCAAGTTGAGCCAAAGCCCAAAAAAGCATACTTCTGCTCCGTAAGATCCGGGTGAATGGGGGGCATGTCTAGAGCACATTCCTCCCGAGCCGCTTTCCACACCCCAGCGGCACTTGGTCTGAGAAGATATTGCGCGAAGTTCTTTGCAGACCGCACGAGATGAAGCAGATCCGGAGGTCCAAGGTGGGAACAAATCTGGGAGAAGATGAAAAGTCTTTCTTGTCCCAGAATGCCAGAGGCATCTGAGAGATTGCACACACTTCAGAGACGATTTCAATTGGCAATTTCTCCATGAGAGATTGCAACTTTCCACGCTTTGTCTGGACAGCACTCCTTTCGCCCTCTTTCTTCCACTGTTGCCTCTTAGGCCTCTTGCTGCGAGGCAGTTGTTCCACTGGTAAAGAAGAAGAATTCAATCTTCCTTCCCCAATATATCAAACTTGCATCATTCACCGTCTTCACTTTCCGTTGCGCTCTGTTCACGCAGAACGCGTTTGCGACGTCTACGTTTTGGCTGTGCTCCGAGTCTGGGCCTACTATGGCTCTTCGATCCTTGACATCACGCCAAAAGGGATGACCATTGTCGCGTTTGCAAGGCAAATAAAACCATGAGCTGCATGCAAATACACCCTCCAGTGAAACCAACCTTGGTCATCCGGTGCCACACTGGCAGAAGCCCTCGTAACCCGAGTCACCCGTGGAGCCATGGTCAAGTTACTAGCCTAGCTGAGGGGGCGTGTTGGAGGGGGATTTGAGGGAAGTTGAGACATCTGGTTGTTTAATATGACAATATGATATAACAATATAACAATATAATATGACGGGACCAATAAGCAGCCTCAAGTTTGACCCAGGTTGCCGCTCACCGTTCAGTGGAAACCCTGAACTCTTTGTGCCTGCTCCTGCCGATTTCAGATTAGTAACTTAGCTTTCAAGGCACGCCTGCCTCGGTCGCACGCTGGATTTGGCGCAGATGCGCGTGAGCGGACCGATAGCGATGCTTACGCTTATAGTACAGGGCTTACGACCCTCCTGCTGCTGCCTTAGGCCATTATGATCGTTTCCTGCTACAACCTCAGCTTCCCCCGATTAGGACACGAAAATCTTGACCAGAGACCTACCCAGCAGGTGAGTGGGGTTTTCGGGAGTGCAAAGTGGCAAGATGGCAAAAGTTTAGTCAAATCACAATCAAAGGAAACAAAGCTGCTACTCACCCAGTCGGTCTTGTCCGAATGGCTACTTCTGCGCATGCGAAATGCTAAATGCTGGGGCGAGCTATGCACTGATTGGTCGGCTCGCCTTTCTCGCTCTCGCCTCGCTTTCTCCCACGGTTTCTGGTCATTCGCTGGCTTTAGAGCAAACTTTGATGGCTTGACATTGTATTGACATCACGTCGGAAACAATTCACAATATTCCGACTGCGTTCACATCCGTGGCGTCTACCTATATCACAAGCCTCACTCTCGCTCACGTATGCAAGTGGCTTTTCAACTAGCTGTCTTCGTCTGTCAACTCTCGCGCGGTATAATTATTCATCAGAGGTGGGAATGCAGATCTGATTATCTGTGGCCATAGGACTCGGGAAGCACCGCATCCCGTCTGATCTGCGAAGTTAAGCCGAGTACCGCTTAGTTAGTACCATGGTAGGGGACTACATGGGAATCCTGAGTGCTACAGTTGTTATTTTGTTTTTTTCTTTAGCTCTCTGCCACTTCTTCCTCTTCTCCCCAAAGTACATATCGACAGCAAGCGACAGTAGCTCAGTTAATTTGAAACATAATGACCTCATTTCACGAGGCTAATCACGGGATAACAGTTTGATCTCCCGCCCACTCACTAATTTATTCGTTTATTCGTTTACTCACTAGGAAACTTGCTGGGCTCTGTCTCGGGACCGCGTGACATTCACATGCCTCCCATTCCCGACTTCCATTTCCTTGTGATTTCTCGCACAACTTATGTAGCCTGAATGGATCAAGGCACACTGCAGTCCTATCACGACAGGGTCCTACATATATAACCGGGGTCCCTTATCTATCCCGTACATTTCCTTTCCCTCGATGAATAAGCTTTTTATACGTCAGCCATGTGGCCATACTCATTTCTATCTGCCTTCCATATATCCTCTAGCGTATGCTTTCCTGGCCGGTGTAAATTAGGTTGTTCTCAATTTACGGTTCGCGGTTTGCGATTGCGGAGCGAGAAATGTGGGGAAAAACAACAACGTTAACAATTGCTTGAGGAATGAGAAACTCAGGCGAGGTCTCAGCCAATGGCAAGGTTGATGGTGAACAAGCACGCAAGGCGAGAAAAGTAGCGGGCTGCACCACTTCAGGCGACGTTCCCCAGTTATACTTCTGAAAACAATGCGATCTTCACGCGATCTTAAAATTCCCTTCGGGTCAGAGTGAAGGATCATCAAGCTCAAGATGATTGATAGGTAACCCCGTTTAGCCATGTACCTCGATCATAATGTGTATGCACATGTTGCCATCGATCCGGCCCTCAGCAATTAAGGCCGCATCGTTTGCCCTTTAATAGTTACTTCCCGCTTCCTGGAGTATCGGGACTTGGATAATGGGAAATACGCGGTGCGAAGGTAGCGACTTAACTTTCCCGCCGCTAACACAATGCGATACTATTTACTTGAGGACAAGACGTGAGAAAAGAAAAAAAGCACTGAAACTGTAATGAAGCAGAAGTAAGATAGCATGAAAATTGATCACAAAACGATGAAATGGCCCAAAACAGGAAGAATGAAATGGGAGATATGACAACCTGTCAAGGATGGACTTATCACCTCATCCAGTCCCACCCATGCCCACGGAATCCAACAATGCAGGGGTCCCCATCCTTCTCCCACTTGCATTCTACATATCGCCACCCGCGCCAGAACCTCATGCCCTGACAGAGGCGAGACATAGGACGGCGCACCAAAACAAAACACAAACACACCTCCAAGATGGTCAAAATTAGGTGGGAGATGGCGAGCAGAGAATGCCAGGAGTAGCATGTATAGGTGAGCGAGACGGAGAGGTGGTTGTCGGAGGGGGGGCTTAGACGTGGATCGAGATTTACGAAGGGGACGATTACCATACCCCTGTAACTAGAAGCCGCAATTGATGCAGTCCAGTTTTTGGTAAAGGCGGCGATGGGCCCGAATGGAGGTGCGAACGACGAAAGGGAGAGTCGATGTTTGAAGGGATAGTTTCAATGGGGTCATTAAAAGATGGAGGAATGACTACAACTTCCAATTTCAAAAGAATCGGATGACGCTTTCCCTCCCTGCTCCCGATGTGGCTCACGGCTGTCCTCCTAAGGGAAGGCTCAAACAAGCAGTCTTAAGTGAAAATGTGCCTGGTGCTAGACCATAGCCCCCCAACCCAGGGCGCACCAGATCGGGGGTGGGTCTCCGTGGGGTTTGACGATGCGAGCCTACATAGCAATACTGTAAATCCGGGCGTGCGCTGGGATGCCTGGAAGAAACGATTAGAGGAATGAAGTCTCGATCACCACTCAAGGCCATATCTTACTCTGATGCAACGTGTTGGAGGATAAAGTCCTCAAAGCCAATTCTCTCATATCCACAAAGTAGACACCCCCACCATTTGTTGATCATTGGGTTCAACGTTCTGAACGATGCAAGTTCCTGCCCATCCAGGATCCTCCATTCCATCAGCCTCTTGTTGGCTATATCGGCGCAATGGTCTGTATTACAGTGCATTACCTTCTCGCGATATGTAATATCATGAGTAAAGAGAATTTATGAGAGACACCCAGTCGACGCACCGCTTCCACAGCTTCAAAAATCTTGCCTCCCTGGCCAGCTTGAGCGCAGGTAAGACATTCGACCCAAATACCTTTGTCCAGAAGTTGTGCGAAGGTCATAGCATTAGGGTCGCATCCAGCCAAGATGATGATGTCGCTCATAACGGTCGATCCATGCTTGTTCCAGCACCAATCACCATGATCGGCAAGGCGAGGATACCGGACGATACTGGAATCCAATAATCTCAGGAAGAGGGTTCGAGCCAGTTCTAATGTTTCTTGAGCAGACGGGAGTCTGAGCTCCTCAGGCACCAATTTCAGCAGCTCTGTCTTGGAACTCATTGAGTGGTTATTGGCAATGTCCTCGAAGCGGAGTGCCAGAGAGTCAAGTAAAGTGTCAGGTACCCCGGAATCAGGCGACCCAAGATAGCGGGGGAGATCTTGAGGCTCATGTAGCTTCGATTTCACAATTTCAACCAGCGAATCCTTTGAAGGCATAGAATGTCAACACTAGGTCAACACAGTATACAGGCCTTACCTCGATAGCGGGAATCATCCATACATCAGAGGGAAGAGGCCAAAACTCATTGCCTGGATCGCGGCATTCATACCAGGTCCAATACCTTGAGATAATGCGTCCCTTTGATTCCCTTGCCCTGCGAAGGAATTCCTCCAAGTAAGACTCTTCGCGCCGTTTAACCGCACCAATGGCACATTGTTTCATTCCAACCCATTCTGCGGGGAATGATTTCAATCAAATCAATGATCATGATCATGAATAGTTCAGATAAACTTGCCCTTATCCGTCAAATGTTTGGATACCCGGAGTCCTGGAAACCCAAACCTAATCGCCGGATCAATGAATACTGTGGCGAAACCCATATTCACTAATCTTGATTTCACACTGGATGAGCCCAGCAGTCAGTTATCCTGAACAACACCGATAGAACGAGGACCCACGCTGCCTCGCGTTCACATCGGAGTGTACGTAATTCGTCTTGACGTCCAGAAATGCGGTTTTCGGTCCATTCTGTGCACAATTTTGCATGCTGGAGCAACCAAAGCCAAAAAAAAAATCACAATTCAGATTGGAGATAGAGACGAAATGGCGATACCGCATCCAATGCCTGCTTTTTCTCTTTTCCCTCTGAAACATACTCCTCCCACTCCTCGTCTGTGAGTCCCTCTGCCTTCAACTTAAAGGCTTTAGCTTCGCTATCCGGACAAACACAAATCGAGACACGTCTTCGACCAAAATAGCCCTCATAACCTGTTGGATGATACAATCAGAAAAACCCGTTACAATTGACAGCGGGGGCCTCACTGACGGGGAATTCTAGCTTGGTGAAGGATGACATCATATTTTTGATCCGCGCGAGTGTATTTCGAGAGGTCAAATGACAAACACATGTCATAGTACTCTGACCGAAGCCTGTGGTGATTATGTAGTGTGAGTGATGACTGGTGGAAGGAAAAAAAGTCGTTGTTCTCAACATACACGTCGCGGCGGCACTTACGACACCATCGTTTCCGCAAATACCAATTGGTAGCCGAAGATGTAAAGGTCCCGCAGTTCTGCAAAACCACGTACGGAGATATGACATTCAGAAAAGAAATGAGATTTGACACAAGGAGTTTCTCGCACCTGGCAATTAGAGCCGAAGCCCAATAGAGCATATTTCTGTTCCGTGAGATCCGGATGGATCGGCGGCATGTCTGGAGCACACTCTTCCCGAGCCGCTTTCCACACCCCAGCAACACCCGGTCTCAGAAGATGCCTCGCGAAGACCTTCGCAGACCTCACGAGGTGAAGCAGGTCGCGAGGTCCGAGGTGGGAACAAATCTAGAAACGATCGATCGAGGAGTTTTTGAAATAGGCCCAGATGGGAGGGGGGGTCTAGCATACTTCGAGGACGATCTCGAGCGGCATTTCCTCTATGACGAATCGCAACCTTCCACGCTTCCTCTTCCTAGGAACGCCCCCTTCACCCTTCAAACCTTGTCCTTCGGACCGCCCCCATTTAGCCTTCTTAACCAGCCGGGAGTGATACGATTCCTCCTCTAGAGGATTCGCACCGGAACGTCGACGAATTAGGTCTCGCTTCCCATTATCAGACTCGTAACGCTCACCATAAAACGTGTCTGCATCTGGGATTCACCAACAATGGGTGTGAGTCCACATTCCTGGCATCGATACTGTACTCTATACGTGAACTTACCGTTGACGACATTCGTGGCGTCCTCAGCCATGACACAGTGGCAGACTGTCAGTGACACTCGTGAAATAGAAGTCAATTAGTCGTGTGGCGGGACTTTGCATCCACTAGCAAGTGCAGGAGAAAGATCAATTCGTCAGGCAGCCCTTTATTAAACCTCACGCCTCAGATACCGAGAGGAAATCATTTTCGGAAATGCGCCGCGCGTCTAATAAGCGGCAGTCCCCGACTCTGTCGGCGGGGTTGCCGGAAAATGCCTAGTTTGGATATCAGGAATTTGGTTGGTATCGTTACCGGGAGTCGATGACCGCGAGATGCAACGCTATTCACGATTTTCCGTCAGGGCAGCCCGAAGTCAACCTTTCTACACTACAAAGGCTGTTTCAGCCTAGGACCCTAGCCCGAATCGTCAAAGGAACCTCGATGGCTGAGGTGGCGTGCATCAACCATCAACGTGAACATCGGCGCGAGACCCAGTGCATGAGCGCCACTGGCCCGGCGCCGTCATAACTTGTCCATCCAACTATGGTGTCACCGCTTGTTAGGGTCACGCCCACGCCCTTCTCTAGCTTGAATTAAGTCAAATCACGGAGAACGTCTGCCTACGGTTGCATAGTGTGATCGTCGTATTGGTGAATGCCTGGACGTATCTTCGAATTCTCCCCACCAACCTGGGTGCCAATGCCACTACATAGCATGTATGGAGTGGAAGGATCCGACGTGCATGACACAGGAACTATCGCCGTAGCATATTGCTTTTTAATGTTTGGGAGAAATGTGAACAAGCATATTATACCGTGCTGATAATTGCACTCGATGGAGGTAGGAAGGGCAGACCATAGAGAAGTGTAAAACCCGTAAAGCAGAAGTAGATTGGCACAACATATGGAGCATAAAGTAGTGAAATAGAGGACATGACAGGATGTCGGGCAAGCCTATGTTCATGCCTATGCCGTGCCCATACCCGTAATTCTGGGACCCCGTTCCGCTCGTACCACGTACCCCTTCTCATACCGCCACCTGTGCCAACGCCTCCATATTGAGGAACAGACCCCGATACGGACACACCAAGACATATAATGATCACTCGTCCAAACAGAGCTAACCCCTGTGCATGCAACGCCTTGAAAGTGTCAGAGAGAGCTCTGATCGAGTGGGAAGATGTATACAGGCATTAGTGGTGCTGTGGCGACATGCACGAGTGGTATAAGGTGATGGTGGGACCTCGGATGTGACATGTCGACAGGGGAGTGAACGTGTGGATCGAGATTTGGGATTAGAATGAGTGGCACTGCTATCGCGACTGTGAATGGATATGGAGAGATGCGATTTGATTGAGCCGGGGGCAACAAACCGCAAACGATGGAAAGCGGTCATTGGGAAGTGAAACGAGAGGCGCACAAGAGTGTCGGGGGAGTGTCAAGCACTGGCCGTAGCTTCGAATTCTAAAAGATACAAGTCTCTCCGTGCCTTCGATGTATGACTCACAACTATCCCCCCTGGGAGACAACATGTAGTCTCAAACAAAGATACCCCCAGTTTCTAAATCCATTTCCTCCCACTCAAAGTGCACCAAGTTAGGGATAGGTTTCCGCGGGGTTTGACGATGCCAGCCTATGTAGCAATATTGTAAATCCGGGCGTGCTTTTGGATGTCTGGGTAGGAAAAAAAAAAAAAACAACGATTAGAGGCATAAGGTCTCGATCACTACTCCGAACTATATCTTACTGCCATGAAATATGCCTAAGAACGGAGTTTTCGTTGTTAACGCTCTCGTACCCACAAAGCAGGCACTTCCACCACTTT
Source organism: Cantharellus anzutake (assembly GCF_015039405.1). Lineage (NCBI taxonomy): Eukaryota > Fungi > Basidiomycota > Agaricomycetes > Cantharellales > Hydnaceae > Cantharellus > Cantharellus anzutake. The sequence continues at coordinate 10,393 of NW_024067142.1, read as the reverse complement.
TTGATCCGTGTGTTCAACACTCTGGTGAGTACGAGCTCCAGCCCTTCCAGAATCCTCCATTCCACCGACTGCTTGTTAGTTGCATCAGCGCCATGGTCTATATGACAGTGCATCACCTTCTCACAGCACGGAAAACTATGAGCAAAAAATGAATTATAAGGGCACTCAGTTCACGCACCGCTTCCACAGCTTGAATGACCTTCCCTTCTTGATCAGCCTGAGCACAGGTGAGACACTCAACCCAGATATCTTCTTCCAGAAGTTGTGCAAAAGTCATAGTATTAGGATCGTGTCCAGCCAAGATGATGATATCGCTCATGACGGTCGATCCAAGCTCGTTCCAGCACCAATCACTTTGATCGGTGAGGCGGGGGTACCGTATGATGCTAGAATCTGACAGTCTCACAAAAAGAGTTCGAGCCAGCTCCAACGTTTCTCGAGCAGATGGTAACCTGAGCTCCTCAGGGACCAATTCCAGTCGCCCCATCTTGGAACTCATCGAGTGATTATTGGCAATGTCCTCGAAGCGGTGCATCAAGGAATCCAATATGATGTCAGGCACGCTGGACCAATGGGGGAGACCTTGAAGATGGTGCAAGTTCGATTTCAAGACTTCAACCAGAGAATCCTTTGATAGTATGGATGTCAGTCCAAACATGACAATCAGGTCGATATTCAATCCACGCATCCCACCTCAATTGTAGGAATCGTCCATATATCAAAGGGAGGTGGCCAGAATTCATTCCCCGGATCACGACATTCATACCAGGACCGATACTTTGAGACAATGCATTCCTTTGATTCCTTTGCCTTACGAAGGAAACGGTCCAGACACAACTGTTCGTGTCTTCGAGCTGCTTCGACAGCATGATGTTCCATCGCGGCCCATTCTACAGCAAACGACTCCGATCAGACCAGTGATTCAAAGACCGATGATAAAAATCAGACAAACTTGCCCTTATCCGTCAAGCGTTTGGACAGTCGGAGTCCTGGGAATCCACCGAAAATCGCCAGATCAACGAATCCCTTGGCAAATCCCATATTCTCCAACCTCAATCGCACGCTGGAGGAAGTCCAGTAGTCACTTATACTGAGCAATAATATAATATCGATGGAATGATGCACTCACGCTGCCCCACGTTCATCTTGGAGAGTACGTAATTCATCTTGACGTCCAGAAATGCGCCTTTCGGTCCATTCCGTACACAACTTTGCGTGCTAGAAGTAACCAAAATAAAAATGAACGAATGAATGAATGAATGAAAATCATAATCCAAATGGGAGACGGAGATAAACATGACCATACCGCATCCAATGCCTGCTTTTTCTCATTTTCCTCCGAAACATACACCTCCCACTCCTCATCTGTGAGCCCCTCTGCCTTCAACTTAAAGATACCAGCCTCGCTATCCGGACAAACACAAATCGGGTGACGTCTCCTGCCGAAATAACCTCCATAACCTGTTGGATAACACGATTAAAAAAAAAAAGGTTTCATTATAATTGACATAATTGACAGCGGGCGGGCGGGCGGGGGACCTCACTGACGGGGAACCTTAGCTTGGTGAAGGATCACATCGTATTTTCGATTCTCCCGAGCGAATTCCAAGGAACCAAGAGGCCAATACATGTCAGTGTAGTCTGACCGAAGCCTGTGATGATCGTGTGGCGTTAGCAATGGCGAGTAGTGGAGGGGGGAAAAAAGAGTCATTGCTCTCAACATACACATGGTTGCGGCACTTACGGCACCATCGTTTCCGTAAATACCAGTTGGTAGCCGAAGATGTACAGGTCCCACAGTTCTGGAAGATCACGGTAGAGAGAGACAGTAAGAGGAAAGGGAGAGAGAAGAAAAAAAAAAAAAAGGAAGCACCTGGCAATTAGAGCCAAAGCCCAACAAGGCATATTTCTGTTCCGTGAGATCCGAATGGATCGGGGGCATATCAGGGGCACACTCCTCCCGAGCCGCTTTCCACACCCCAGCAACAACACCCGGTCTTAAAAGGTACCTCGCAAAGACCCTTGCAGACCTCACGAGGCAAAGTAGGTCGCGAGGTCCTAAATGGGAACAAATCTAAAAAACGATCGAGGGAGTTTTTGAAATAGGCTCAGATGCGAGGGGGGGGGAGAGGTCTAGCATACTTCGAGGACGATCTCGAGTGGCATTTCTTCCATGAGGAACCGCAACCTTCCGCGCTTCCTCTTCCTCGAAATGCCGCTTCCTTCACCATTCAAATCAAGTTCCCCGATCGACCGCTCCCGTTTGGCCTTCTTAACCGGCCTAGGGCGATCCGATCCTTCCCTTGGAAGAAAAAAAAAGGATGTGGTTCAACGACTAGATCTAACACAGGTTAGTATAACGCTCACGATTAACCGTATCTGCAACCAGTTCATCAATGATGAATGTGTTCACTACTATGGAGTCCGTACATTGAGCGCCAATATACCCACCCCTCCGTAAGTGAAACCTTCACCTTTAGCGCCACCCGAGTCATCTTCAGCCATGATACGGTGATTAGATGAGCTATCGATGACAACACCAGAGCGGTCAAGAATGATGAGTTATCCAATTAATTGCGCGATTGAGGGGGGTGCGGGGGGTGCGGGGGATGCGGGGTAGCAGTCAGGAGTATGACCAGCGCATTCCCCTATATATATTGCACGCACACACACACACACATAAACCCCATTGCCCAGGTGGCGAGAGGACGTCATTTTCGGAAATGCACCGCGCGTTTATTATGTAAACGGAATCGCCTCAGCAGCCAAATTTGTCTCTACTTCAATGGCGTTGTTGGCGTACGTGGTGTTCAGTGTCCCCCCCAACCAACCAAGACAAGAATCGAAATGGGAAGGGCGGGCGCGAGCGCCATCTATTATGAGTTTTTTTCCCTAATAAGTATTTCGATCACCCCATTCTCAGCAAGCGATTTTTTGCTATTCCCAAAAAATCCAGACACATTCCAAGCTCTCCAGATAGTAAGTAACGTCCCTCCTGTATTTACAACTAAAACGCTGGGACACTTTGAACAGGACGCAAAAATTGACAACGTCGTCGATGGCCCGGGGCACAATATATCACGAAGCAATTGTAAAGGGCAACAATAATGTACATATATCATGGCGCACAGACTCGATGACCGCCCGGTTGAACGCCAGCCCCGGTGAGGTCATGGCTTTGTCAGGCGGTAGCCTGTTAACAACCAGAGTCATGTCCATTCCTGAGCTTAAGATTCCTCACCTTGGTTCATATTCCGAAGAACCACTTGACCACACTAGCTGTGCATGCGTATTATATTATGAATCTCAACTTAGAATACCCAGCAGTGCTGTAGTTTGTGAACAAGATTGCACAGCAACTAGTAACTGAAGTATATCAGCCACTAGCACAAGTGCATGTCGCTGCTGTCATCGCAAGATCGTGTGTAAGATTAAATGTATTTGATGAAGGCAACCACAAAGAAGTATAGAAGCCGTAAAGCAGACGACAATAAAGGGTCCAGAAAAAAAGGACAGTAAAACGGAGGATACGACAAGCTGTTGAGAATGTAATTATCGTCTCATCCCTCCATTACCCCTATGTTGATCCCCGTGCCAGTGTCCTCTCGAACCCCGATAGTTCTGAGACCCTCTTCCACCCGAGCCACCGGTTCCCGTACCGCCACCATACCGAGGAGGAACAGACCCCGATACGGGCGATATATATAACAACACACCGAGACATACAACGAACACCCCTCCAAATAGAGCTAACCCCAGTGCATGAAACGTCCTATAGAGTGTCAAAGATAGCTCTGATCGAGTGGGGACGAGGGATGTGGATGTATGGGCATCACGAGATGCACGAGTGGTATAAGGTGACGGAGGGGGGTTGGGTACGAAGATATCGATGGAGGGTGTGAAGGTTTGGATCGAGATTTACGGCTAGAATGAGCGGCACTACTGCCGTGACCAGAAGCTTGAATGGATGGAGAAGCAGAATTTGATAAAGACGACGACGACGAAAAATCAGAAAACCGCGAACGACGAAGAGTACTGTCATTGTTTTGGGTGGTGAATGGGCTGGTTTTAGTGGGGTCATTGGAAGACGATGAAGGTTGAGATGAACGTAAAGGGAAAATGCGATGATGGTAGTCTGGAGAGGAGAGGGGACGAGCCTGTGAGCGCGGCGACGACGATGGCGGGGAAGGAGAAGAGGACGGAAACGATGCCGACAAAGATGAAGGAGAACAACGATCGAGAGAGGGTGGTAGGGGATCAGAAAACTTGACACGCTTGGTTGACGAGTCTTGTCTTTCCTTCCCCTTCTCCTTCGAAATTCCCACAATCTTGTCCACATCATCCTCCACACCTGCCACACCATCATCAATGAAAATTCCTCGCTCCGTACATTCTCCACTCCGATCAACGCACCCCGAGTCATCATCAACTTGACGATCAACCCTTCTCTTCTTCCTACTTGTCCCACTCAAACCAATATCATCGTTCACTGTGACGGAGCCGTCGGCGCCACCCCACCTTCGCCGACCTCCGTCACCTGCTCTTTTGGGGTCCTCAACATTTTAGCTGCACTCTCCTTGAACGCCTCCAAGACTGGGCCTACATCCTTTTGAACAGTGGATGCAACCTCACTCGCCTTCTGACCGGTCGTTCTTTCAGATTGCAAAATGGACGAGAGAGCGGAGAGAGTGGAAGAGAGTTGAGCCTGGAGAGGTTGGAGAGACGATTGGATGTGAGAAGGGAGAGCGGCCGCAGAATGCTTAACACACGGAAACGATCAGAATCTAGCCACGACATAAAAGGCAGGCCCAAACTGACCTGAACTTTCTCAAGCTCGGAAAGAATCGATTGAGAAATCGAGTTGACTTTGGTCGAAGCGTCTGCCCTCAAAGCCGAAAGCGAGAAATTCAAGATTTGAACTGCCTCAGTCGCCTTCTGACTGTTTGGGAGAGTTGCAAACAAGGATGGGCAATATGACGCGGGATGAGAATACGTCAGTATGACGAAGTCCCAATGCACGAGATCGAGTGTGGGAGGGGATCACACGTCCATGTGAGACAAATGATTGAATAAATGAATAATGAAGTTTGACTCACACTACGACGTTGTGCTGCTGAACGAGTCGAAGATGTTCACCGGAAAGTGTATAGACTCTGTCCTTCAAGTCCAAACTCAACCTGTAAGCCCTCCCGACCTGCGTCCCCCCACCCGCATCGGCACCCGTGGTGGTAGAATTTTGTTGAGGAGGGACAATCTTATTCACAGCAAGTTCGAGCTTATCAACGATAGGAGAAAGAGATTGGTCAGCGTTCTTGGCTACGCCGTAAGCGGGAGCTTGAACGTTATCGTGAAAAGCGGCGTAGGCTGCATCGGAAGAAGATTTAAGTTGATTGACGATCTAGGGTGTGAAAGTAAGATCACATGTCACTTGGCACAACCGTTGAAGACCATAAAGAGAAATCGATCGATAAGGGTAAAATGCAAGGAATGGGCCTAGGCGTGAGGAACGACCCAGAGAGAAGACAGGGGTGTTGTGGACGAGAGAGGATGTGCATGGGAAAAAGGGTCCAAACGACCTGGAAATTCCCAAAACACCTCATACACACGCACACACACACAAAATCACGCAAAATCCCAGATCCCATGGGCAAACCCAACACTGGGGCAACGCGTACGTGCCAAGGAAACGGGGGTGATGAAGACGGAGGGTAGTTGTAATGGAGGGGGTAACGCTTCACCGACAAGGACGATGACAAAACTCTGAAGAATTGAAGAAAACTCACCTCTCCCGTAGGGGTCTGGAACGGGTAAGGAAACCTGGACTCGACAGCATCCAAACCCTTGAGCGCAAAGTCGTCCGCCCTGTCGATAATGGGAGCCAACCTAGCCTGAACAGGCTTGGAATACTCGAAAGCGGTGTTCCCCAACCCAATGTATGCGTTATAAAAGTAACCAATGATTGGATGGGAGGAAAAAGTGGAATGGGCGTAGGAGACGGAATCGTTGATAATGGGGATTGAACGAACTTTTTCGAAGGATTTGTAGGAAGGGAGTTGAGGTGGTGGTTGTGTCTGGACTTGAGCCATGGTTATGGTAGATGGACAAGCGATGAGGGAAGAGAGAAAGTTTGAGGAGAGGAAAGAGGCAGAAGAGAGGATGGGGTAAGGGAGAGATTAGGTTTATAAGGTACGCAAAGGTTGTTGAGGAGCTGGATAAGGTTCGTTACAAGATTCACATGCTTTTTGTGAGACAAATTGTGCATGCAAAAAGGGCAGTTTTCATTCAGATCAATTCACCATATGAAAATTAGCAAAAAGAATTAAATTAAAATTCAGGGTTGCTTCTGATGAATTTGCAATGGTGGGGTTATAGCAAAGGGCAACGCAATTCAGAATGACCGCGACGCGCTCTCCTTTGAACCAACTTCAGCAGGGAGGGCCTTTCACGCACGCAATTACATATCTCATCCTCTTCCTGGTCAGACACACTCAAGGGATCCGGGGGTTCCACACAGAAGGATCCCCATGAGAACGAGAATGAAAGGCGTGACTATCGCGTATTGTCACGCTCATGAGGGAGGGGCCCGACGAAAAAGCATGTGCTAACGATTGGCGCCGGTTGCACCATCACTTTCAGCCTAGTTCTCCCCATAGAATTACAATTCGGACATCTCCGTGTTGGGAGACCTTAGCGAGTTGCCATGTACCATATAAATTCATCCCGGAATCTTACATTAGGCGTACTCAGCCGCAACATTACGGTATATCCTGGCTTTGTTGTCTATCCCCCCCATCTTTCACGTACGTTCTCACATGCGGCGTTTTGCGTATCTCGGGTCGCTTAACACCTCCACTTCACCGCCTATGAGAACCTGCAAATCATTCCTCCTCCTTTCGTGATCGGGAGTTCCATCTGTAGATCAGCTTTTCATCAAAGTTCTAGGTCTATTACATTAATTTCCTAGTAACCAACAGAACCGCAAAATAACTTGATGACCACGATAAGGCCCTGCCTAGCGATAGGCTACGTAATGCGCTGGCGCCACATACATTATCACTTAGCCCCACTCGATTTTAAAGTGGTGCACGACATTCCTAAATCTCTTCAAGGTTTTACAGTAACGTTCTCCCGCTAACTCCTCATTCCTTACACGTGCTTCCACCTCAATATTACCAAACGTCGCGTTATAAATCGCAGGCTGGTCGGCACCATTAAGTTATACATACCTACATGACACAAGTACTCAACCTGCTATTTATCATAACCCTTTTCCCTCGAGCTCAACCTTGGGCTCAATATGATTAATTCAACGCACAATTAAAACGCGCCTTTCGATTTCGATTTGACCACTAGCACCCGCGCGCGCGTCCACGGGCTCGGTTAGCTAGTACTGTTGTGCAAATCGCGTACAATATATCATGAACTTCATAGTATCATTGTTTGTCAATGGGAAATTTTACCTGTTATGGGTAAAGTGTTCGTATGAGCCGAATTTCTACTACGGCGTCAAGTCCCTCCATGAGAACACTTCGTCGTTCACCCAAGTTTCGGATAATTAAATAACCGGCGACCGGCGTTTCACATGTTTGGGGTTGGACACATGTCACCTCTAAACTGGCGGGGACGGCCGAATTCTCAACGCAATTACATAGTTGCATCTCCCCCCCGCCAACGTTCCACCCGTCGGTTTTCCATAGGCTCCGGAACACGCCATTTCTCAATGAATAACAGAGCGACCGATACGATACACGTGAATGATGACCCGGATCTATGATTGCTGTATGCTGCTAGATACGCCTGTCCGGGTTCAGATATTTGGGCAAGTTCAACCTATCGAAAGCGCAAGAGGCAAGCTACGGAGCGACTACATCAAGATATCCCGATGGCTTCGGAATTAGTACTATATTATAGGGGTAACCGCCATGTCAGGGGAATGATGTGTTTAGGCTTTACTCAGATGCCGGCGGAACAATCACATCCTACTTGTTACTCACCCTTATTATCTGAGTACACTCCTCCACGCAGTGATCAGGTGGATGAACACAAGAATAATGTCAAAAAAGGCTTCCTCATGCTTATCGCATGCGTATCATACACACATGTAACTGCTAATTAACTTCCAAATTATGGTTTCCTGTTGCATGCATTTCAATGGTACGTTGGCATGTGCAAGATTTACGTTAGCTGCAGATTGCCCGCTTCGTCGTTCGACGATGCTCGGGCCGGCACCTATTCCAAATCCTCCGGAGGTTCATGGCGATTATGCAAGGCTCCGCAAATACTCCGCACTAAACTAAATGCCCCACCCAGCACGTTCCACAACGCTCACGTGCATGCGAAAAGAAAATGTAAAATACGATTCCAAAAGCAACCAGAGTATTTAAATCGTAAAAGCAATGCGTCAAGTTGACTATCGTTCGTAACCACGACCCAACCTTCTCAACCCCCCAACCACCCAACCACCCCTGACCCAACGCCCAACCAATTCAAAATTGTATAGACACATAAACACACAATGCCCAACCCGACCTTCCAACCCCCTAACCCAACCCCAACCCACCCAACGCCGATTCAAATTGAATAGACACAAACTCCAACCACCGACCCAACCACCGACCCAACCACCCAACCACCAACCAACCACCGATGTCGGCTGCCGTTGAAATTATAAATATGTATTATCACAGACAATACAATTGTGAGAAACCGGAATCAGTTACATACAGAAAATAAACAATTTCTTCTCCGAAAAAAAGAAGCACGTGGCCATTCACGTGCTCTTTGTGGAACGCGCTGGGTGGGGCATTTAGGTTAGCTATACTCCGCTCGCCGCTGACGGAATCAACAGGATTTTCACCTCTATGGGCCAGCGGTACGTGCCACCGGAGTCCTGGTGGCTTGGCACGGGAGCAATAAAGGTCTGGACCATGAAAGGATCAAAGCAGGGACGTTCTTAACATGTCTCCAGAAGGTTGAGTACAAGACGACTTGGAAGTCACATCAGGCGCTGAATCCCCCGTAAACAAGATTGCCATCACTTGAATGCTGCGGCTGATTAAGTAGCGCAACCAACCCACCGTAGATTTGCACGGCGGCAACTCGTCGTTGGGCCGGGTATTCAATGCAGCGAAAAAAATTCTAGTTATATCAGTAGGCATGCGTGGTGATGGGAGATCGACGACGCCTAAGAAGATGCACGCTAAGACTGAACACTACGCAGAACTAGAAACGGCTGTGCGTGCAGGAATAACTGGGTTTTATCCGCAAGACGTCATGGAAGCGCTTGCGTTCGTGGTAGACCCAGACTCCCCCGCCAATCTGTAGAGCGGTGAACCACCGTGAACACGGATAACTCCCTGGCACCCAGATTGTGTCACTTGCGATGTGATTCGATCCGGAGAGTCGTAATTTTATTCCTCCATTTGCGCCCGCACACAGTCGGAAGACACTGACATGATAACTCTCTCCTCTGGTTCACAACATGATATCTTGTAAGGATCGGGGTAGATTTTCTACAGACGACGAAGCCAAACTGCGAGTAGCGATTTGAGTGAATCCGGAGCAAAATGACCTTGCAGATTTGTACATCGATCTATCTATCTCTGGACCCGCACTAGAGGCCTTTATCGTGACCACCTTTAACGTAAATTCTTGAACGCGTTTGACGATTTTATCAAGTGCGGCGAGCCAAGCTATGAGTTCAGTCTCGACTTTGTCTGGAGGCGATCCGAGCTTGGGATAGAAATCGGCACGGGAAGGGCATGCTTTCATTGCAAGCTGTTAAGGAGTCAAACCTTGTGTGAGTCGGTGAAAAATGTAACTTTCACGAGTAACAAACAAGTTCGTACCGCGAAGATGGGACGCACGACAAAATTGTGAAATTTCTTCAAGGTGTCTTCGTAAGCCTTTGTAAAGCTAATGGAAAGCTCTTCCTTCTTATCTGCTGCAGAGCGTTGCAGGGCGATACAAGTGAACTGAAGACCGCTATAATGGGAGGGAACACAAGAATAAATGGTTGAGGGAAAAATCAAATTGAACTGATTGGCCGAGTTTGTAGGGCTGTTTGTACGTTACCGCAACAACCACAATAAACCTTCGGTCGCGGTACGTTTCTTTTCGCCCTTTTCATTCTCGACAAGAGACTCGAGCGTTGCAGATATCGTGGGTGCTGCGAGGTATCTAGTGCGGACTTTCTAAAAGGTACATTTAAAGCACATAGACGAATTGTGGTGACGAGAACGTACAGTGATGTTGCCGCTAATGTCGGCCTTGACAGGGCGAAGGCCGCTGATCCGAGCAAATCTTTTGGTGACGGAACTGAGATGGGGGTGACCATATAGAAATAGGGAAACGGCATTACTAAACAACTGCACGATTCCTTCTGATGCTTCCA